>NC_050578.1:4415413-4565413 GCF_011100635.1 Trichosurus vulpecula
ATGACTCTTCTCTAACTTTTAGTGGCAATGACTTGGTTCCATGTTGCTGCCACCAGCATCCCCATGTTGTTAGATAAATCTTCAGGACTCAGCCATTTGTTCAGTGTTCCTTTGTCAATATGTTGTTGGTCGAGTGTGTCAGGGTTGCCTGTGTAACAGGGGCAGTAGAGACCATTAAGTCCAATTTTCCTATTTTACAGAAGAGGAAGCAGAGATTGAGAGATGGGGAAGTGACTTACCCAAGGTCACACAGCAAATCAGCAGAGCTGGGATTTTAACTCAGGTCTTCTCACTCCATTTTTAAATTATGGATATAATTGATTTTTACTTTTCTTTTAAAAACATTTTATTTTTAATTTGTGGAATAAGCAAGCATTTCCACAACATAGAATAATAAAAAAGATGATTGCCCATGAAACTGCAAAGCTATTACGTACAACTTGCCATTCCTTTAAAATATATATGTTTATTTAAAAATTATTTTGACTTCAATAAATAAGAGTACACAAGAAAGGAAAATCAAAAATAGGTAAATCCCAAATGAAATGTAATAAGACTGAAAGGCAACGTAAAGCGGTGCTGCACAACTGTAGACTCCGGTTGTTTACAGATGGCTTCTGAAAACATGCGTGTGAACTTTGAATAAAGTAGCAGTCCAATCACCCAGTTTATTTCTGCCACCCTTTCTCAAGTTTTTAGGAATGATAATAATGTTAGCTAGCATTCATATAGCACTTTATATATATATTTTCTCATTTTATCCTCACGATAACTCTGTGAGGTGGGTGTGATTATTAGCCCCATTTTACAGATGGGGAAATGGAGACTAGGAGGGGTCATGTGACTTATCCAGGGTCACACAGCTCATAAATGTCTCATTTGAACTCAGGTCTTCCTGACTCTAAGTCAAGTACTCTAAATAACTACATTTTCTGAATATTTATACACAAATATTTATATATTTATACAGATTCTGTTGCTGTCACGATTATCCTTTTTTTTTTTTTTTTAAACAGAGCTGCAGTCAGGACATATTTTTTCTGGGTTCTGCCTCCTTTACTCTGTTTTCTCTTATTTAAGTTTCCCCTTATTTCTTTGTATTCTTCATAGTCACCATTCCTTGTTGCACAACATATTCCACTACATTCTTCTGCCTGAATTTGTCTGGGCATCCCCCAAGAATTGAAAGACTGTTTTGTTTCCAGCTCTTTGTTCTTACAGATCCTAGGCATAGGGAGTACAGGTGGGACATTTTTGTCCCTGTCAATACAGAAGCTCCTCGGGGTATTTTGTTCTAGTAATGGAACCACTAGGTTGAGAAGTATGGGATTTTTGGTAACTTTTCTAACATCAAATTGCTCTTCCAAAAGATTGAACTAATCTATAGCTTTACCTGCAATATAATAGTGTCTGTTTTTCTAGAATCAGAACACAGCAATGAATGCTATCAGCTTCTACCATCTTTGTCAATTTGACAGATGTTAGATCGTAATGCAGACTTGTGCCAAGGTCAACATCGTATCTTTTTGTTCTATTTCCCTTTTCTAGCACCAGTGGTTCCTTTGAATAGGTCAGGTTGAAACGGCTGCATTATTGGTAGTTTCCTCATCCTCGGTCTTTCTTCCCATCTGATTCTGATTCTTGCCTTTTCTGTGATTAGCCAATGATCTGCCTGTCTGCCTGCCTGCCAACTCCCAATCCTACTGTTATTGTCAGTCCTTGTCTGTTACGATCTCATTGCGCTCAGTTTTATGATTCTTTTGCTTTTTATTTCTACTGTCCATGTTCGATACCTTGTGACTCTTTTTTTTTTTGGAAGGCAATAGTCCCTACTATCTACCTTGTTTGAAGAGAGGCATGGTGTCCAGTGTAGATGATGACAGTGCTGTCTGCCCTGGCCACACTCCATCTGTTTAGTTCTGGGAACCTCATTTCAGCAAGGACATTCACAAGTCTGAAGATGTCTGCAGGATGGGGTCCAGCACGATGATGGTTATGAGGACAGTGCCAAATGAGGATCGTTTGAGGGAATAGCGTATGCTTAGTCAGGAGAAGACTCAAGGTGCAGCTTAATAGCTGATTTCAAGCATTTGGAGGAATATCACATGGAAGGGGTGTTCTACTTCTCCGTTTGATCTCAGAGGGCAATAGGTGGGGCATATGGACAAGTGGCTCTTGATCTAATGCCAGTATGAACATCTTCAGAAGTAGAACTGTCTGACAGGGGAATGGCTGTCCCTAACTGGAAGGTCTGAAGGAGAAGGATTTGTAGAGGGGATTTCCAATCAGTTATGGCTGGGCTAGATGAGACAGCCTCTGAATTTCCTTCCAATGCTGAGCTTCTGTGATTCTATGACTTATGTTGGAGGTAACTAGACATCAGGAGTTTTGAATATTTGGTGTTTGTTTTCTTGAGATGAGGCTACTTCCCCTTCAAGGAATTGTCTATTGAAAAGAAAAGACAAAAGAAAAGGCTAGTTATGTGGCAAGAATGAGGGATGATGGGTGGAAGCCAGAGCATTCCACTGGTACACTCCTAATGATGGGGAATGGGTTGGGTGGACCCCCTTTTAGGAAATGCAGACAGGATTAGTAGGGAATGGGAAGGGAGAAGTTCTTGAATTTGTAAGAACACAGATCTTTAGAGGATTTGAGTATAAAGAATGACTCTCCGGGAGGGGTCAAGGGGATATATTAGGAAGGCAGAATTTATGATTTCAAAGAGAATCTCATATGTGCCTAAAAGGTCTGGAACCGCAAGATACAAGGAATTCTCTAGGCAGAAGGCAAGAGAACTAAAGCATGTATTTACACTCCACAATAACAAGCCCACAAACCAGCATCCCCATTTTGATATTTTCATCAAAAGCTTCCAGGCCCAATAAGTCCGCCTCACAAGGGTAACCAGGAGGCCACAGAGAAGCAAGATAGTATAAGGCAAAATCGTATACATGCTTCCCCTCTATGGTAAGAAGATTACCCACTAGCTTCTAGTCAGCTCTGCTACCGGCAGCTCAGCTTCAGCTGTAGGCGTCTCTGGCTCCAACCGGAAAAGGAAAGGAGGATCTTCAAGCTGTCCTCTCCCCTCTTATAGAGTTTTTGACATCATCAAGCACCGCCTAAACGACCAGGGCCAATTGGTTCTTGACTTGGCCCCTCCCTCTAGCGTAGACCACGTTAACACACCTCCCCTCAGCCAGCCCCACGACTCATCACACAGGAAGCTCTGGTCTTGCCCCGGAAGAGCAAGCCCCAGCGTCCAGGGAAGCTCAACGAGGCAAACTGAGTCATTCAAAGAAAACAAAGTCCATTCTGGCTACACTCCACCCCTCACAATGTTCTAGGATGCACAATCCAATCATAATTCAAATTAAATTATATATCCTAGAACATTGTGATCCAATTATGCAGGAAACTAAAACATATCATTCACAATAAAGCAAAACATATCATTCAGTGACATTCCTAAATATTGGTTTACGATTCAAATGTGATCCACCCCTAGATCCCAGCCAGATAATCTTTTCAATCAATCATCCCAAAATAATTATTAATAATTCAAATGTCCACCCCTAGATCTTCATATCCATTACATAGGATCAATAATATCATAACAATAAAACAATGTAGCAAGGATAACACAAAATAATTACACAGAACACTATCATCATTCCCCCCCCCCTCAAAGAATTGGGGCTCAAAATCTTGGGGTAATGGGTGAAGGTCTCATTTTCCATAGCTTCTTCTTGCTGAAATTGGATGTAGAGGTGTCCCTGCCCCAAAGAGTCCCATTCCAGAGTTCAGTTCTTTAGCGAGCTGGCAGGAATTCCGAGAATGCTACATGCTTAGGCAGTCACCGGAAACTGCAGGGTGCTTAAACCTGCAGGAGACAGAACTAGCGACAAGGTTAACTAAAAGAGAGAACAAAAAGAGTAGGCAAGTATGGGCTATTATCCTTCAAATAAAATCATCTCCAGTTTAGTTGAAATTTCAGTTATGCAGAGATCCAATATCAGAGCCAAACTCAGATGGGAAATGTTTCTTTTTAAACCGAACACAACGAGGAAACTAAGCCAAGAAGATCCTACCCTAGATGGAGACCAGGATTGTCCTCCCAGCCTTTCCCCAGATGTACAAGGGAAACCAGGAGGATCCCATCCTAGATAGACTAGGATTGTCCTCCCAGCCTTTCCCCAGATGTACAAGGGAAACCAGGAGCATCCCATCCTCGTCGCCAAATATATTAGGAGGGCAGAATTTATGATTTCAAAGAGAATCTCATATGTGCCTAAAAGGTCCGGAACCACAAGATACAAGGAATTCTCTAGGCAGAAGGCAGGAGAACTAAAGCATGTATTTATACTCCACAATAACAAGCCCACAAACCAGCATCCCCATTTTGATATTTTCATCAAAAGCTTCCAGGCCCAATAAGTCCGCCTCACAAGGGTAACCAGGAGGCCACAGAGAAGCGAGATAGTATAAGGCAAAATCGTATACATGCTTCCCCTCTACGGTAAGAAGATTACCCACTAGCCTCTAGTCAGCTCTGCTACTGGCAGCTCAGCTTCGGCTGTAGGCGTCTCTGGCTCCAACCGGAAAAGGAAAGGAGGATCTTCAAGCTGTCCTCTCCCCTCTTATATAGTTTTTGACATCATCAAGCGCCGCCTGAACGACCAGGGCCAATTGGTTCTTGACTTGGCCCCTCCCCCAGCGTAGACCACGTTAACACACCCCCCCTCAGCCAGCGCCACGACTCATCACACAGGAAGCTCTGGTCCTGCCCCAGAAGAGCAAGCCCCAGCGTCCAGGGAAGCTCAACGAGGCAAGCTGAGTCATTCAAAGGAAACAAAGTCCATTCTGACTACAGGGGAAAGATGGGAAGTGTAGGTCATGTAAAAATCCATCTATAAAATATATGTGCATATAAACATTTTTCTTCTTGACAGTGTCCTACCCCTCCTGGGTTGCCCCCTCCCTTTTAAAGAATTCTAGGCCATGGGATCCAAATCATCTTTTAAAACTCAATTCTATGCCCTAGGCACTGTGCTATGTACTGGGAACATAGAGAGAGAGAAAAGCTCCTCAGGGAGCTTATGTTCTAAGTCATGGAGAGAAGAGAAGATTTGGAAGTCTGTTCTAGTTACCTGGGATTCCTGCTGGATTTTCTTTTCCTGGTTTTCCTTTTTATCTCCTTCAGGAATTCTAAGTTGGCACCAATATTTGCCAACAGAGCCAACAGAGTCAGGAACCATTCACTCCTTTAAATTTTTAAAACAATTTATTGTATTTTTAATTTATGGAATAAAGCAAGCATTTCCATAACAGCACAATAAAAAGGATAACTGCCCACAAAACTGCCAATCTATTATGTACACTTTGCTATTCCTTTTCAATACATAATGAAGTTGTCATTCACGTGTCTTCCTTTCCTTCCCCCCCCCCCTTTTCATCAGAAGAGCAGTTACTTCTGCAGCTTCTGCTACCTTTTGAAGGATGAAATTATGAGCAGGAGAAGCTCAGGTCTTAGCTTGCATTTACCACCTGTTCCTCTCCTGACAGAGACATTGCTACAACCAGCTCCTGAGTGACTCCTCCACGCCAGGCTTGGGATCTGTTTCCTGAATTCTTCTGTTGAGCTGCTCTGTGTTCTGCTTTTCTGGATCCACTTTCGGTGTTTTTGTCTCAGTGATTTCCTCCATAAATTTCCTTACCTCTATTGCTTATGTTGTAAGCTTTGATTGAAAGGCGGCTAGGGGGCACAGTGCCACACTTAGGAAGACTTAAATTCAAATCTTGCCTTGGATACTTCCTAGCTGTATGACCCTGAGGACGTTCCTGAAGCTGTCAGCCTCAGTCTCCTCTTCTCTGAAACAGGGATAATAACAGCCCCTTCCTCTCAAGCTTGTTGTAGGAATCAAATGGGATGCCATAGGTAAAGCCCTTTGCAAACCTTATGGTGCTATATGAATGCTATTATTAAATGCTCTCTGAGCATTCCATTCCTGATTCCTGTTGATTTTTAGAAGGTTGAATCCAAACTTGGAGGCCAAGAAAAGTGAAAGTCCAGAAGTGGGATTGAATCATAAATGAATTAGAGTAATGATTCTGGTCAATTAGGAAATGGAGATTTTCATCTTTGCCTTCCATCACCAAATTGACTGAATCATGCAATCCAATATTTGGGGAAGATGGCAGTACTTCTGCACTGCTGTTTTAATTATGCACAGCTTGAGAATTTATCCAATTACGGAGAATTATAAATACAGCCGAGAAAACACAGAAGAAAAAGTATCTTCATATTCTCACCCCCCCCCATGGACTGTTTCCCCTGGTTGATTACTCTTCAACAATCTCCCTGGAGTCTGGGGAGGATGCTGGAAGGGCAAACATTTTGATACCGAGAGAACAGCATCAGCTGAATCCCATGAGTTTCCTTCGTACAGTGTGGTGCTGTGGGAAATGCACTAAATTTCTTTTTTTCTTTTTTTACAGTATTTTATTTTTCCCAATTACATGTCAAGACAATTTTTAGTGTTCATTTTTATAAGATTTTGAGTTCCAAATGAGTCTCCCTCCCCACTTCCCTACCCTCCCCTCTTCCTATGTCTGTGCTATCATGTAACGTATATTTCCACATTAGTCACAGTTGTGAAAGAAGAAACAGATTAAAAGGAAAAAATACAAAAAAGAACAAAATAAGTGAAAATAATATGCTTTGATCAGCATCCAGAGTCCACCAGCTCTGTCTCTGGATGTGGAGAGCGTTTTCCTTCCTGAGTCCTTTGTACGTGTATGGGATCATCGCGTTGCTGGGAAGAGCCGAGCCATTCATAGATGGTCATCACGCAATGTTGTTGGTACTGGTTCTGCTCATTTTACTTTAAAACACTAAATTTCTAGTTAAAATTCCATTTCTACAACTTCGTGCCTGAATGATCTTGGGTAAGTCATTTGGCTCTCTGGGCCTCAGTATCCTCACCTGTTAAATGAGGAGGCTGGCCTAGACACGGCCTCTGACCTCCTTTCCAGCTCTGGACCTACAAGTCATGACCTCTCTGGGCCTCAGTTTTAATAGTAATAATAATAATAAGCCAACATTCTCTGTGAAGTTTTTTTTTTCAGTATTTAAATTTATTTATTTAACATATTTAGTTTTCAGCATTGATTTTCACAACAGTTTGAATTACAAATTTTCTCCCCATTTCTACCCTCCCCCCACTCCAAGATGGCATATATTCTGGTTGCCCTGTTCCCCAGTCAGCCCTCCCCTCTATCACCCCCCTCCCCTCTCATCTCCTTTTCCCTTCCTTTCTTGTAGGGCAAGATAAATTTCTACACCCCATTGCCTGTGTATCTTATTTTTAGTTGCATGCAAAAACTTTTTTTTGTTTTTGAACATCTGTTTTTAAAACTTTGAGTTCTAAATTCTCTCCCCTCTTCCCTTCCCACCCACCCTCCCTAAGAAGTCGAGCAATTCAACCTAGGCCACATGTGTATCATTATGTATAACCCTTCCACAATACTCATGTTGTGAAAGACTAACTACATTTTGCTCCTTCCCAACCCATCCCGCTTTATTGAATTTTCTCCCTTGACCCTGTCCCCTTTACAAAGTGTTTGTTTTGATTACCTCCACCCCCATCTGCCCTCCCCTCCATCATCCCCCCCCCCTTTTATTTTTTTTTATCTTCCTCCCTCTTCTTTCCTATGGGGTAAGATACCCAACTGAGTATGTATGGTATTCCCTCCTCAGGCCAAATCTGATGAGAGCAAGGTTCACTCATTCCCCCCTCACCTGCCCTCTCCCCTCCTCCCACAGAACTGTTTCCTCTTGCCACCTTTATGCGAGATACTCCACCCCATTCTATCTCTCCCTATCTCCCTCTTTCAGTATGTTGCTCTCTCATCCCTTCATTTCATTTTATTTCTTTTAGATATCTTCCCTTCCTCTTCAACTTACCCTGTGTCTCCTCTCTCTCTTTTACATATATATATATGCATATATACATACACACACACACACACATATATATACATGCATACTCATACATACATATACACATAGATATATACATACATACACATTCACTTATATATATACATAAACATATATATACGCATATTCCATTCAGCTACCCTAATACTGAGGTCTCATGAATCATACATGTCATCTTTCCATGTAGGAATGTAAACAAAACAGTTCACCTTTAGTAAGCCCCTTGCAATTTCTGTTTCTTGATTACCTTTTCATGCTTCTCCTGATTCTTGTGTTTGAAAGTCAAATTTTCTATTCAGTTCTGGTCTTTTCATTGAGAAAGCTTGAAAGTCCTCTATTTTATTGAAAATCCATATTTTGTCTTGGAGCATGATACTCAGTTTTGCTGGGTAGGTGATTCTAGGTTTTAATCCTAGCTCCATTGACCTCTGGAATATTGCATTCCAAGCCCTTCAATCTCTTAATGTAGAAGCTGCCAGATCTTGGGTTATTCTGATTGGGTTTCCACAATACTCAAATTGTTTCTTTCTGGCTGCTTGTAGTATTTTCTCCTTGATCTGGGAGCTCTGGAATTTGGCGACAATATTCCTAGGAGATTTCTTTTTGGGATCTATTTGAGGAGGCGATCGGTGGATTCTTTCGATTTCTATTTTGCCCTGTGGCTCTAGAATATCAGGCCAGTTCTCCTTGATAATTTCTTGAAAGATGGTATCTAGGCTCTTTTTTTGATCATGGCTTTCAGGTAGTCCAATAATTTTTAAATTATCTCTCCTGGATCTATTTTCCAGGTCAGTGGTTTTTCCAATGAGATATTTCACATTGTCTTCCATTTTTTCATTCCTTTGGTTCTGTTTTATAATATCCTGATTTCTCATCAAGTTACTAGCTTCCACTTGCTCCAATCTAATTTTTAAGGTAGTATTTTCTTCAGTGGTCTTTTGGACCTCCTTTTCCATTTGGCTAATTCTGCCTTTCAAGGCATTCTTCTCCTCATTGGCTTTTTGGAGCTCTTTTGCCATTTGAGTTAGTCTGTTTTTTAAGGTGTTGTTTTCTTCAGTGTATTTTTCAGTATTTTTTTGGGTCTCCTTTAGCAAGTCATTGATTTGTTTTTCATGGTTTTCTCACATCCTTCTCATTTCTCTTCCCAATTTTTCCTCTACTTCTCTAACTTGCTTTTCCAAATCCTTTTTGAGTTCTTCCATGGCCTGGGGCCAGTTCATGTTTTTCTTGGAGGCTTTTGTTGTAGGCTCTATGACTTTGTTGTCTTCTTTAGGCTGTATGTTTTGGTCTTCTTAGTCACCAAAGAAAGAATCCAAAGTCTGAGACTGAATCTGGGTGCGTTTTCACTGCCTGGCCATATTCCCAACCCACTAACTTGACCCTTGAGCTTTTCAGTGGGGTATGACTGCTTGTAGACTAACGAGTTCTATGTTCCACGTTTGGGGGGGAGGTGCCAGCTCTGTCAGACCCGCACTACTTCCATCCCAAGAACCCCCAGCCCGGGCTGGGCTTAGATCTTCCGCAGGCTGTGCGCTCCTGCTCTGATCGGCCACTTAATTCCTCCCACCAGGTGGGCCTGGAGCCGGAAGTAACAACAGCTGTAGCTGCCCCACCTCCGCTGCCCCCGGGGCTGGAAGTTGAACTGCAAACTCCTTCCACTCCCGCAGCTTCTCCCACTAACCTTCTCCACAGTCTTTGGTGTTTGTGGGTCGAGGGGTCTGGTAACTGCCGCAGCTCACGTATTCAGGGTGCTAGGGCCCCCTCCGCCCGGCTTCTGGTCTGGATGGTCCACGCCGCTCAGGCTGGGCTCTGCTCCACTCTGTTCCCAGCTCCCAGCTCCACGTGGGATAGACCTCACCCAGAGACCATCCAGGCTGTCCTGGGCTGGAGCCCTGCTTCCCTCTGCTGTTCTGTGGGTTCTGCCATTCTAGAATTGGTTCAGAGCCATTTTTTATAGGTTTTTGGAGGGACTCCGTTCGGAGCTCACTCTAGTTGCTGCTTACCAGCTGCCATCTTGGCTCCGCCCCCCATCTCTGTGAAGTTTTGCGAAGCATTTTGCATACATTGGCCCCCTTTGATCTTCACTCTGACCCTATGAGAGAAGTGCAAGTATGATCCTCATTTTGCAGATGAGAAAGCTGAGACTGAAGACATTGGAGTGGCTTATCCGGTGTCACACTGCTAGTATGTACCTGTGGCAGGATCGGAACTCAGGCCATGTATTCATTGTTCCATCTGCTGCCTCTAAAATGCCATGGCATTTGCCTGAAAGATGGGGGTTTTGTTCTAGAGCATAGCTATGGTCCGCTCTAATTCTGTGGCCAATGAAGATCAATTCTGTTCAAGCCAACAGTCGTGTATTAAGCATCTGTGGTAAGCAGCGGAGACACAGAAGACAAAACAGCTCATGTCTCAGGGCCTTTAGATTTTGCTTGTCCCATACAGGTCTGGCTCAGAAGCTGGTCCCCTGGACAGCCTGTCTGCTTTTTAAAGGACTTCGGTTGGAGTGTGCTCTCAACACCTGCAAGCTCCCAGGTGTTTCTATTGGTCTGTGTTTCATATACAGATGGTGGCATCATTCCCAGCCTGATGGAGATCTGGGTCCTGGCAACTCAAATGGCTTTTCATCCTAGGCTCAGAGCAGTGCAGGTCAGAATCATTTCCCCAGGACTGGAAGGTGATGCTGACCTTCGGGTTTCACCATGGACAGCTCCAACTTGTAGGCTATGCTCTTTGCTCTGATCCCAGGAAAGAGAATGGGCTGTCATTTGCTTAATGCTTCCCACCCCCACCCCCTCCCCCAAACAGCAGCTTTGGCTAGTGGGCCAGGCCATCTTTGCTACCTACTTAGATTCTTAACAATAGCATTTCTGCAGATCTTCCCAGCAGGTCTCCAACTTGTCCTTCTTCCTGTCTCCTTAATAATCTTCCTTACCCAGAGATCTGGTTTAAGAATGTTCAGGGGTTCCCTACTGTCCACCAAATAATGTTCAGACTCCTCTGTCTGGCTTTTAAGGCCTTCCACAATCTACCTTATTTCTGCATACTCTATGCTTTTGGCAAAGTTCCTGAAACATACCTTAACCTTTCCCTGATAAATGTCATTTATTTTGTAATAAAAGATCACTCAACCCATTATTTATGGAGAAAGGAAGTAGAATGAAAATCTACTTTAAGATTACAACTTTTGTTCACTCAATATTCCTTCTTAAAATGCCTGACTCCCCTTTTCAATAAGGATACTAATGATAGCATGTAGATGGTGCATTAAGGTTTGCAAAGCATTGCACACGGCTGATCTCATTTCATCCTCATAGCGGCCCCACCAAGAAGGTGCCATTATATCTCTATTTTATCTATGATGAAACTTAGGCTTAGAGACATTGGGGCTTGCCCAGAATCACAGAGCTAATATGTGTGTGAGGGAGGAGTTGAACTCGGGGCTTCTTGGCTCTGAATTTGGTATTACAGCCACATAATCTCCTAGCTGCCCAGGGTAGTATTTAGAAGCAGCCATTGTTTTGGAATGAGTTGAGGGAACCATTTTTGAAGAAACAACAGATCCATATGCCACAGAATATCAATCAAGGCATGTGCACCCACTGCAAACAGAGTCGTGAGTAGGATGGTGAAGCCCTCTCATGGAATCTGGATCTCAGTCTCTCTGTGAGTTAAGTGGAATGAATGGGGGTGAGGACCTTTTGGCATGGCTCAGGGCTTCTGATTGACAGCTAGGCCTAAGTTTCGAGTTACAAAAAAATCACCTGAACCGTGTCCTTGCCAAATAAGGAAAAAAGTGTCTTTAAGAGTTTGGCATTGGCTAAATTGTACCTGGGGGAATAGATTTCCACGTTTAGATTGTAAGCCTGAACTCCACCAGTGAGAGTAAAAGGCCGGTGGTGGTGGGGCAGGGCCTTGTTTACTTTAGAGTATAAGGCTGGGTTCTGCCCTCTGGGCCCCGCCTCTCCCTACACATTGTCTATCTGTTTGGAGACCACCCTTTCCCATGGGATCATAATAAAATTACTTTCTACTTTCTACTTGAGTAGCCTCTGAGTTTAATTTTGGGTTTAGTTTTTGTCCCACACAGTCGGGACTTCTCTAAATCAATGTAGCCACAGGAGACAATGACTTCAAAGTGTGGTCCATAAAGATCTGGTGGAGCTTCTAACAATGGACTCTTTACATCTAATAATTAACACACCTTTCTGCTGTGAGCTCACACTGCTTAGGCCATGGTCCAAGGGTTAACTAGCAAGCTTTCATTAGTAAGAGTATAAACTAAATAGTATATGAAAACAGTGCAATCAAATTATCTCCAGGTAGGCTAGGCTGGACAAATTTCTTTTTCAAAATTCTTGACAGCTATGAGTGGTGAAGTGTGCTATGCTGAGCTCTCCAACACTCCCTACCAACAGCATTACCCTGTCCTGTGAGAATTTCAAATATGTAGAACAAATCCTAATGGGAGTAACTTTTGTCTCTTATTTTCACTCAATCTCTTAACCATCTTTCATGATAAGAACTAAATATGATCTCGATTTTCCCCATCACCTTTAAAGAAGTGCACTAGCCCTCAACAGCATCCAATTTATATTTTGCATGTCAGATGAAATGATTAGTTATATGTTAAAAGAACCAATTGAAATATAGGTGGCCAGGATTTTCACTATGGTGAGAGGTGCCTCATAGTGGAATCTGGAACAAAAGTTTTTGCAATTCTTCAAGCCACTGAGAGTCTAACCTTGGAGGAAAAAGGAATAAGGTTTCTGTTATCTGTTGGCAGTGGACACAGAAAATGATTCTGTCTGTCAATGGAAATGTCTAAGGCATAAGTAAGATGAAAGTTTCGTAATTATCTCCCTGCCTCTTTCTGTTCTTTTTCTCCTCTCCACCTTGTGGCTCTTTTCCCTCTTTCTTCCAAATGTTTGCTTGTTCTAAATAAGCTAGGCATCTATGGTTAGGGGCCAGATCTAGGCTTCAACATGATCCTTCAAGTTTTGACATAAATTGCCTGGATGAAAAAGGCCTTTCAAAAGCCTTGGCTGATTAGGAGCAATTAGAGATTGAATAGACTAATGAATAAGAAAAGGAGGATTACCATGGTTACCCTGGACCCGGGGGCCCCTTCTCCGAAGGGGTCCTGCTCTTGGCTCTCATGAAGCCTGGAATTTTCGGGGGGTGGGGTGGGTGGTCTGACCCATCCCCCTCCTAAAGATCAGGCTTTTCTCACACTCTCTGGCTTGTTTTGCCCTCTCCCCATGGTAGAACTCCGGGGAAAGTCCCTAAACAAAGCTTAATGGTGAATCATTCCCCCAAAAGGATGGAGGGTCCCTCCTAGAAAAGATACTCATTTTACAAAACTGATATAGAAGAAGTCACAAAAGAAATGCTTGAAACAGAAAAGTCTCATTTTGCACATTGACAAATATTTTAAATACAGCCGTCTCCTATTATGTATTAAAGCCACTTCTCTGGGACAGTTCCACAGGTATTCATTGACATTTCTCTGGCACCTGCTGTTTCCCAGTGCCCCACACATCCAGATCTCTTGGGCAGCCAATCATGGCCCTTTTTAGTCTATTTAGGCTCAGGACGCCCCTTTCCTTGGTCATATTTTCTAACAAATGGTGTAGTCACAGGAAGCTTATCCCACCGGGCAGGGGAGACTGACTCAGGAAACCAGGAGTCTTCAAACTCTCAAGGAAGCTGATAAGGCTGCCAACATTCATTTCTCAGTACCTCTGGTAATAGACCTACTGTGTCCAGTGAAAGGTGAATTATGTTGAAGAGGTCCAGATTTAGGCTCGGTTAAGTAAGCTGTGTGCCTGGAGGGAGGAGGAGAGAGCCGTGCTGGAAATCCAAGGAAGAGCTTCCCCAAGGAGATCTTCTAAGGTGAGCACCCAGGGGCCTGGGCTCCTGCCCTTCCCTTCCCCTGCATTATCCTCTATTTCCTTCATTGGGACTCCTGAAGCCCTTTGTTTGGAGCTGTGATGTATTATGGGTATGTGTGTTTGTATTTTATCCTACTCCTGGACAGCCCCGGGGTGGGGACTGTGCCTTGTTTAAATTCTGTGGCTCCCCCCAGCACCTAGCACTTGTCTTTACACTCAGCAGAATAACAAGAAGGAATACCAGTGGAATGACTCAAGGAAGAAGGCCGGGGGGTGGCATGGTAGTCTGCAGAATGGGCATAACGGAGAATGAGCCTGTGAAGGGACATTGAAGTGAGAGGTCAAGGCTCCCTCTACTCGGAGGGTGCCTTCTAGGCCAATCCCCTGATTTTAGAGCCGAGGAAATGCGGTGTAAGGGCTGTGGCCCCCAGGCCACAGTGACAGTAAACAGGAGAATCAGGATTTGAACCCAGGCCTTCTTACTTCAAATGTTTTGCTGCACTGCTAGTTGCTGTGTGGTCTGGAGGGTGTTATCATTCCCCCTTTTTTCAGAGTGGGTGCTTCTATTCACTGGCAGTGGCCACAGTTTTTCCTTTTTTGATGTGACATTTTGTTAGGGCATGATCTTTCTTCCCTGTTACTCTCTTCCTCCCCATCCCCAGTCCCCCAGCGACACTGGCCTCTTTGCTGATTCCTGAACAAGATTCTCCACCTTCTGACTCAGGCATTTTCTCTGGCTGTGCCCCATGTCTGAGGCTGGCCCTGGTCCAGCCCTCTCTGCATTGTACCACCCAGATGCCTCTATAACAGCTTGAGCGTATATACTATTTAATGTTTGCAAAAATATTGGCCATAGGTCATCTCGTCTGATCCTCACAACAACCCTGGGAAGCAGGCATTATATTATAGCCGTTTTATAGATGAGGAAATCGAAGGTGAGAGTGAGCCACGTTGAATAATAACAGGTAGCGTTTATTAAGGTTTTCCAAGTGGTGTGTATGTATATGTGCCTTTATATTATCTCACTTGGTCTTCACAACCATTCTGGGAGGTAGGTGCTAGCATCCCCATTGTTCAGATGACTTGTCCAGCCTCACACAGCTAGTAAGTTTCTGAGGGTGGCTGTGTGAACTCAGGTGTTCCAGAGTCCTAAAATTGTATGTTGTAGTTAAGAAAGTCGCCTGGTCAGGTTCACGGTGGTGGAGCCATGACTTGTCAGGTGCTGTGTACAAGAAGTGAGGTGGCCTTCAAGTTCTCGAAAAGGAAGCTTTGGTATAGGGCAGTCTCCAAACTCCTACACTCTTTTACTACATGAATCAAGGGTGAATGTCCAGGCCTAGGGAAGTGGTGTGCCCACTCTACTTGGCCTGGCTGATTCCCTAACTTTTCAGTTCTGCCCTGTATAGGTTAAGAATGGATATGGATAAGCTGGAGTGCCACCAGAGCTTGGAGTTGTGGATGGTGAGAAGATTCTCACATGTCATGTGAGAATCAGTTTTATATAGGTGCTGTGCATATATGTATATGTGTGTGTTTGTATGCATATATATTTTAACAAATAAAAATTGCTGATATTTTATTTCTGTATCACCTAAATGTCCCTCTGTACTCTTCTTTTTTCCTCTCAGTGAACCATCCCATCTAACAAAGAATATTTTAAAAGAAAAGAAATCAATAAAGCAAATCAGTCCATTGGGAAAATCTGAACATATATGCAAGGTGTTTCTACCCCCAAGGACTTGTCGCCTCGGCAAAGGTGTGGGCAGAGGTGTCTTTGGTCTTTTCTTTGGGGTCCTGCCGGCTCTTTTGATTTTTACGACATTTACTTTTGATTGTTTTCTGGTTGTTCTCATCATTTATGCCATCTTAGTCATTGACTATATTGTTTTCTTGGCACTGCTGGTGTCCCTCTGCATCGGTTCATGCAGATCTTTCCATGCTTCTCTGTCTTTATCATGTTTCTTTTTATAGAACAGTCATATACTCTAATTTCATTAGCCATTCCCCAGTGGGCACTAGCTTTGAGTGTTTTGCCAAGAAAAAGGGCAACTTTTTCATGTGAGACAGGGTGAAGGAAGAGATAGAGTGGGAAGGCTTCTGAACGATGTGTGATGAGAAGGCTGTTTCATATTGTGTGATGTGTGATGAGGAGGATGACCCAAGAAGAATCTCTCTGTAACTGACCTCATTTTTTTCAGTGAAATATCAGGCAAGGTTCTCAGCTGAGAGGGTGGTGAGGAGGGGGAGCCATAGGGAATTTGAGGAGGGATGAAAAGGTTTTGAAAAGCTGATGGGTTAAATGGAATATTGGATAAATGAGGGAGGTATAGAAGGGTTGCTTTGCCACAAGGAGGGCTCACTTGAAATTATTTAACCTGAGTTTTTAGTGGACTCAGCACTGTTTTATGATTTTCTCCAAGTCTGTTTAGCAGCTCAAAAATAGGAGCGAAGGTGGCAGATGGTGGGAGTAATTAAAGGGCTTGGACGGCAAGATTGGTCATTGGTTAAGGAGGCAACTGGAGAGAAGTGGGAAGTGTAGAGCTGGATTTGTTCACCAAGGGGCCGAGATAGGGAAGAGAGGAGAGTTTAGCCAGTGTAGGGTGGGATGGCCTGGGAGAGACCTGGGCTCAATGTTCAAGAGATTGGAGGTCACTGTAGATGAAAAACAGGCTTAGGGCTTGTAAGGCAGCTGGGAGGACTGGGAAAAGCCTCTTGCAGAAGTGGGTTTTGAGCTGAGTCTTGAAAAAAGCCAGGGCAGCCAAAAGGGGGAGCTGAAGAGAGTGAACATCCCGAACATGGGGGCAGTCCATGTGAGGGGGCAGAGATTCCACTCTTGGAAGATCTCACATTATACTTTAGAGAATTTTGTGCCCATTGATGGACTGAGATGAGCCACGCAAGTGTGGAGAGCCAGCATGGCGCAGTGCAAAGAGCACCTGGCCTGAAGTCCAGCCTCTCCTCCTTGTAGCCATGTAACCTTGGCCAGCTCATCCCACTTTTCTGGACTTCAGTTTCCCAGTCTATAAAATGAAGTGGCCTGTCCTCTAGATGAGCCTTCCAACTCGAGGTCTATGACTTTACGGGAGCCATAGAAAGATGCATGCTTTGGCCCTAGCAATCGCTGAAGACTATCAAGGGGTTGTAAGCAGTGTTGAAGAGAGGGAAGAGCCCCATCCTTCCAAGCAAGCAGGGGTCCCAGAAGCACGGGAGGGAGGCTGTTCCCAGATTCCTCAAACAGAGTTGATCTTTTGTTTTAAGTTAGGAAATAAAATAACTAATTTCCTTCAAGTCTCAGTTCAAGGATCATATTATACCTGAAGCCTTTCTAGATCCCCATGGGCTGCCAGTGCCCTCCCTCTCCAATCGACTGTGATTTGTTTTTCTTAAAGCTATAAGCTGGCTCTGCTGTCTCCTGTGTAGACTCCCAAGGTACAAGCGCTGTTGTCTTTGGAGCCCTGGGGCCTGGCATCTCGTTGGGCTCCATCAATGCTTCTCAGCTGATTGATGGAGGAGTACTTTCATGTGGTTTACATGTGGCCACAAGAGAAGTTCAGATTCTCTTATTATGAAAACCTTGTGTCTCCTGATGCAAACTTGGCCCGGGATTGAAAATAGGAGATGTGTGTGTACCATGTGAAGAACATGGTCCTGGTCACTTGGAGTCTGGGATGATCCTGAGGCAGATGTTCAGAGCAGATTGTGAGAAGGCTGCAGACATGTGCATTAGCATAATTGTCAAGCCAGGTCTCAGAACGTAAGCCAGATGTTTCTGTGAGGCAGCCAGATGCGGGAGCATTTGGGAATTCCAGTTTAGCATTGGAGCTTTGTGCCAGCCGCATCTTAGATGCTGAAATGGAGCCTAATTTATGCCAGTTGTATTCAGAATCTGTGTTTTCAGACCAAAGTCTAGGCCAGCAAAGGAACACATTGTGTTTCTTTCACTAGGAGTGATTCTTTGCTAAATGCTTCTGAAAGGCCACCTCCTATAGGAAGTGTTCTTGAATTGAAGGCAGACAGATGGAAATTTTCCTCCTTTCCCCATGCCACCTCTGGGTGCAATACTCTTCTGTAACTAGAGGCTCAAAGTGGCCTAGAGTGGGGGCAGAGAAGTTAAATGAGTTGGCTGTGACCACACAGCTTGTATGTGTGAGAGGCAAGACTTGAACTCAAGTCTTCATGGAATCACATCATGGTTGACTGGTTCTCTTTCTGGCTATGCCACGCTGCTTCTCAAAGGACCATGTGCTACCACTTAAATGTTTCAGATGATGGTGTTAAAACAAGAACATCTTTATTATATTGATTTTGCCTGCCTTATCCTGGGTCCATCAGTCTCAGTGTTCAATATATTACAGCTCTGCCATCAGCTCTTGATGTTAGGTTTGGTAGCTTTAAAGGTGGAGGAGAACTCAGCTATCATCTTCACTCCACTCAGCTGAGAGAAGGATCTACTGAGGCCGTGAGACACGGTGCTTGCCCAAAGCCATACAGCTAATAAATGGTGGAGCTGGAACTGGAACAGCATTCCGACGACTCCCAGGCTGGGATACATTATTTCCAGTCATTGTGTCTCTCCATGTTTGTTTCTCTCATCTGTAAAAGGAAGGAATGAGCTCTTGTTTCCTTCCAGTCCTAACATTTTGCAATAAATGTCATGTAAGTGTGTCTTCCACATACTTAATGGTAAAAACATGAATAGAGAGCCTGAGAACTTTAGAAGTCAGAAACGTGAAGTACTAGATTGTCTACTTGGCAATAAGTCCGTATTATGAAGTGTGCTTCCATGGTTTGCTTTTCATGGTTCTGTTATGATGTCGTCATGGCTCCCTCCATCTACACACGCAGTGTTCTTTCTATCCATTGCTTCTCATCCTCTAGGACTCTTGTTCATGGCCTTCCAGAAATCTTCCATAGTCAGGACTTTAATGAGATGCCAATGGATTCATGATCTTGTCACTGTGGGTGTGCAGCTCTGTCATCCTGACCACATCTTTCCACAGATTTTCCAGAAAGAATTATTTGACCTGAAGCCTTTGTTGAGAATTCAGTGGACTCATGATGGCATGTCGTTGACGTGTAGCAGCCAGACTAAATCTGCTATGTGTCTTTCCATTGATCGTTGGGTCACTTGCAGGTGTGATTTTTCTGAGATTCAGAAATTCTATGATCCATAGCTAACTGCCATCCTGGAGAGGCCACTGATGGTAGAAAGATATCTTTTGGCAGGTGGCAACCAGGCTTTGAATACTTTGACCCTAATGACCAGTGAACACATTACAGGTAAAATGTCCCTGGAAATGAAAATTCCCCTTTGCTCTCAACTTTCAATTTTATCATAGCAGGATTGTGACCACTGTGACTGTGCTTTGGTAAAGCAAACAAAGCAACGAATGTCTTAAACTCACATTTTATTAGACTGTGTTTTCCCAGGGAAGTATTAGGTGAAAACATTTCCAGAAGTGCTGGCACCTTAACAGCCCCAAGATGGATGTTTGTTTTCCCTAAGCCAATGGAAACAAAACCCCATTTGGACATGTTGGTGGGAGGACCTGACGTTTCTAATAGGAACGAAGGCTTGGAAACTCTCAAAAATTACATAAATGTATAAATGCATGAGCTCACGGGCCTCTTGATCTGAGGCAAACATGGTCCCTTAGGGGCGGTGGAGTAACATAGCCCAGCACATCGAATGTTTCACAGCTTCTCAGGCAGGCAGCTGGCCCAAAGGTGCATTTTTCTTAGCCCACAATTGCAAGTAATTTAGTTTCTAAGACTATAATAACTCTCTAGGGGAGCTAGAGAAGAAGACATTGGGGAGGATTTAGCCCTCCTTATATAATGGCTATGCAAAATAAATGTGCATTTGTGGCCATGGTGGGATGCTAGATTCTAAGAAGTCACATTTCATCTGAGTCTGAGGGAAGGAGGGAGTTGCAAACTATGCCTGGGGCTAAGAAGAGGAGGACAAAATCAGAGTCCTGGTGCTCAGACTGCACAAAGTTGGCCAGAGGGGATTGACAGATCATCCTTGGACTAGGTATTGGGTCTCAATTTGCTGTGCCAAAAATGGAAGGGTTCCCTAGACTAGGGATTGCTAACTGAGTCCATGGATAGATTTCAGAGTCCTAGAACTGGACTGGGGAAAATGACATCTTTACTTGTACTTCACCCTGTTCCAGTTCTGATTCTGCAAATGTTGCTGTCTTGTTTCAGCTGCACTTGACCCTGGAATTTCCCTTCTACCACTGGGGCCTTCCTCTCTGGGTCTCAGAGACTTCCTAATTGTGTGACCTCAAGCAAGTCACTTCACCTCTGTTTACTTCAGCTTCCTCAACTGTATAATGGGGATAATTACAGCACTTACCTCCCAGGGCTGTTGTGAGGACCAAATGAAGTAGTATTTGTAAGTGCCTGGCAATACTTGGCATTCTATAAATTAGATCGTTTCTTCTTCTCTTCCCCGCCCCTCCTCCTCCTTCTCCTCCTCTTCCTCCTCCTCTTTCCTCTTCTCTACTTCATCTTCTCATTTCAACTTCCTCATGTAAGGGCCTGAGATACTCCAGTTCATGTCATCGGCAATGAAAATAGATCATTATAGAAATTGAAAAAAATCTTCCGTTTCTCATTGATGTGTTGTCCTTCTGCCAGTTTAATCTCTGACTATTCTTGGGATGATATAGTCCAATTGGATCTTTGGCCAAGCTCTCCATAGGCTGGTTGTATCCTTTTACTATCTTCCTTCATAGTGCTTTACAGATGAGTTTATATTCTAAACTGCGGTTGCTACTGTTTGCATCATCTCTCTAAGTGACAAAGATTGTTGTCTGGGTTAGGATAGTCTCTGGACTCCTTTGACTTCATTTCTCATGGTGACACTTTTGTCTGTTAAAGGTTGCAGGAGATGGTGATGATCAAGGTCATTATCCTTGCCTTTTTCCATTTCCCAGTTTTTACTACTGAAGGGCTGTTTGAATCATATAGGTTGAAGCTGTCACAGTTGCAGGAGCTGCCCTCTTCCCATCTCTGTTCTTTCTTCTGTTTGATTTTTTTTGGCTTTTGCTTTGATGACTGTTCACAGGCAGTGAGTTCTGAAATGACTCATATCAGTCCCCAGTCATTGGTGCCCCATTGATGTCCATGGGTTAAATTATCTTCTTTGTGGAAAAGTCTCAGCTCTCTCTCTCTCTCTCTCTCTCTCTCTCTCTCTCTCTCTCTCGATAGAGAGCCGCTTAGAACCAAGAAGACCAGTGCTTCAGTGCTGCTTCTGAAGGATACTTAAATTGTTTAATCTCTAAACTAGGCCAGCACTTCTTAAACTGTGGGTCACAACCCCATATGGGGACATGAAACATCTGGCAACAGTAAAAGGTTTCTGATCATGCAATGACCAAAAATTAATTAAAAATCAAATGCATAATGAATCCAAGGTGTTTCTGGCAGCACTTGCCTGAGTTGCATCAAGCCACTTCACTGCAGCCTTGGTTCTGAACACAAACCATGTGCACTTTACACTGCGAATGCCCTCAGGCCATGCAACTGAAAGCTGCAGAAACCATGAAGAGGGTTCCTGAGTGGAAAAAGTTTAAGAAGCCCTGCTCTAGGGTACTCTCTAAGACGAGAAGTTGCTGAGAAGTTGCCAGTCTGCAATGGTAGAGGGAGTTTCCTCATCTGGGTGTTCCCTGTAACAACAAAATCAGAAATGTCATCCCTATCTTGCGTGTCATTTCTCCCAATAGAATTAAATTCCTTGAGGGCAGGGGCTGTTTCGTTTTTTGTCTTGCTATCTTCCGTACCTCCCAGAGTTCATAGTAGATGCTTAATAACTGTATCTTGGATGGATTGACTTCCTTTTTTGATAAGATTTAGTCAATTTCATCTTTTTTTTGGCCATGTTGCTTGGTCCTCACCATGTCCACTGCACTTTCCTCTGACAGAAAATCTTCATGGTACTAATGTGTAGGACATCTGAGCAGCTGACAAACTCTTTTGTTTCTTAATGCACCATGTTGTGCACTGTACCTTTTCTCCTCCTCCCAGGTGACCACTTTTGCACTGGTGTCATCAAGTATGAAAAAGTGGACGTTGGCTTGGTTTAGAAGACCTTGCCACGTCCCTCATGGAATCCTTCTGCCTTTTCATCCTCTCTGCCAAATGTTAGCACACAAACTGCCATTATCTTGGTGGCTTAACACTACAGGAAGAGATGACCAAATGTCCTTTAGAATGAAGGTTTTTTTAAATTGACTTAGGCCTTAGGACATGAGATGAACTAGCCTCTGCTAACTTTGGTTTGCCTCTGGAAGGAAGGAAGGGAGGAAGGGAGGAAGGAAGGAAGGAAGAAAGAAGGAAGGAAAGAAGGAAGGGAGGAAGGAAGGAAGGGAAAAAGAAGCAAGGGAGGAAGGAAGGAAGGAAGGGAGGAAGGAAGGAAGGGAAAAAGCAAGGGAGGAAGGAAGGAAGAAGGAAGGAAGGAAAGAAGGAAGGAAAGAAGGAAGGAAGGAAGGAGGGAAGGGAAGAAGGAAGGAAAGAAGGAAGGAAGGGAGGAAGGAAGGAAGGGAGGAAGGAAGGAAGGAAGAGAGGGAGGAAGGAAGGAAGAAAGGGAGGAAGGAAAGAAGGAAAGAAGGGAGGAAGGAAAGAAGGAAGGGAGGGAGGAAGGAAGGAAGGAAGGGAGGAAGGAAGGAAGGAAGGAAGGGAAGAAGGAAGGAAGGGAGGAAGGAAAGAAGGAAGAGAGGAAGGAAGGGAGGAAGGAAAGAAGGAAGGCAGGAAGGAAGGAAGGAAAGAAGGAAGGAAGGAAGGAAGGAAGGGAAAAAGAAGCAAGGGAGGAAGTGGGGAAGCATTTACATACCAGGAACTGTGCTTAGCACTTTACAAATATTATTTCATTTGTTCCCTCATAACAATCCTGGGAGGTAAATGCTGCTATTAAACTTACTTTGTAGTGGAGGAGATTAAGGCAGATAGGAGCTAAGTGACTTGTCCAGGGTCACATAGCCAGTAAGAGGCCAGATTGAACTCAGGGCAACACCTGGTTTCCTCCAAAGAGAACCTGAGAGTCAGCTTTTCTCCTGCCATCTTTTGTGTTCCGGTTGGATTTGTATCAAGGGTGCCTATATGGATGTGGCCCTACTGTGGTATTTGCCATGGAAAGCTTTCTCCTTGGAAGAAATGAGATTATGTCCAAAGCCACTTCACACAATGGCTGGAGCATAGGAAACACTTGATAAATTCTTCCTTTCATTCTTCCTTCCCCCTGGCTATTAGCAGTACTCACTTCCTTCTCAAATGGACACACATGTGCTTATATGTTTACATGTTGTATCTCCTCTCCTTCCCCTTCTTCCCTCCCTGGAATATAAGGTCCAGAATTTAGGGTAGGGAATGGTTTCATTTTGTCTTCATGTCTCCAGAACCTGATATATTGTAGGCCCTTAAGAAATGCTTATTGACTGAGCCTGGATCTCTCTTGAGTGTAAGGCCCATGTGCTCTCCATTGTCCCATTGTCCCCAAATCTCATTAAATTGAAACACTGAAAATTCAAGGGCTCCGACATATTGGATACCTCTGCTGTCGAGACATGGACACGAATCCCATTGGCTGACAAAGCATGATGACCTGGAGCTGTGTATGAGCGAAGAAGAACCGTATTGATGAAAACCTAGATGAGGCAAGGGGCCTTACTCAGTGTTCAGCTATAATTATGTTAACTATGATTATTTAGGACATACTGGAAGAGAGCATGGCATGGTGCAGTGGAAGGAACACTGGCTCCAGAGTTCAGAGGATCGAGTTCAAATCATACTTTTGGCATTTATTACCCATGTGACCTGGAGTGAATTGCTTTCTAGGCCTCAGTTTCCCTTTCTGTAAAGTGAGGGGGTTGTACTAGGTGACCTTAAATACCTTTCAGCCCCGCTGTGATGGCTTGTAGCAATGTGCTACGGTGGAAAGGACCTTTCTCCTAGAGGCAGAGAGCATGGGTTTGAAACACAGCTTATTTGCTGCCTGTTTGGTTTGCTCCCTGTTTGCCACTTTGGGAAAGTCACTTGTCTCTGGGCCTCATTTCCTTACCTGTAGGGAGTTGAAGTAGGGTCATAGATTTAGAGCTGAAAGGCACCACCTCATTTTGCAAATGAAGAGCTGAGGCAGAGAGGTTAAGGAACTCATCGAGTAACACACTAGTGTTGAGTGCTAGAATTGGAGTCAGGAAGAGCTGAGTTCAAATCCAGCCTCAGACACTTCCTAGCTGTGTGATCCTACACAGGTTGCTCATCATCTGCCTTTCTCAGTTATCTTATCGGCAAAATGGGAATAACAGCTACCTCCCAGGGCTGTCATGAGGAACAAACCTTGGAGTGCTTGTGTGAGTGACTGGCAGCTGTTACTGCTAGCTCTTTCAGTGTCTGGATCAGGATTTGAACTCATCTCTCCTTGGTCACACATCCAGGCTCTGTCCACTGTGCTGCCTAGCTGCCTGGACTCTGTGGTCTCTGAGGTCTCTTCTAGCCTGAGGCCTGCTGCTGTACATCAGAACTAGAAAGCCCTGTGTGAACAAGCATTGATTCCAAACAGAACTCACTCGAGAGTCTTCTAGCTTCATTGCAAAAAGCTCTCAGCTCCGTGTTCACTTAGGTCCTGCTTCTCAAGATGCAAGGACTAGGGATTTGGCCTCCCTGAAAGAACAGATTCTAGAGTGAAATGAAAGAAGCCTGAATTTCATAGGTGCCTACCTCCTCCTGTTGGGGACCCTGCCCAGCGTCCCTGAACACACAGCCCATTCTCATGGGAAGGGCCATCCTAAAGGAAGAGGAGGAGATGTGAAGCAGAAGGCAAGGGTTCTCACCTCCAGGGTTTAGTGGGCAGCTTTTTCCAAATGGGGCATATAATGGCTTCCCCATTTCATTGTACTCAGCAGCAGCTAAGCAATAGAGACTAGGATCTCCTGAGGTCAACCTTGAGTGGCCAAGCAGTCTGTGAGAAGATCTGGGAGTCTAAGTGGATTCCAAGCTCATAATGAGTCAGCCATATGATAGTGCAGCCCCAAGAGGTAATACCACCTCAGGCCATGTCAGAGTGAGGGAGGTGACAGAGTCGCTGACCTGATCTGACCATACCTGGAGTATTGATTGTATTCAGTTCTGGGCACTGTGGTGCTGGAAGGACATTGACAGATTAGTGGATGTTTTAGTGAGGGTGTCTGGGAAGATGAGCTGACCATGCCGTGTGAGGATTGTTTGGTAGAATCAGAGCTAGAATCAATCAGTCTGTTCATTAAGCACCTAGTGTACACTGGAGCCTGGATGGCAGTCCCATCTCTCAGGAGGTTACAGTCTGCTAGGAAGTCACAAGAGAGTGTATTTAGACTACACACAAGAGCAGCACCTTCATTGGGGCTGGCATTAACAGTGGGAGGAGGCACTTGACCTAAACCTTCAACAGAGTTCTCAGCTCTATGGGGAAGAGGGGAGAAGGGAGAACATTTTAGAAAGCAGGGGCTACTGCCTGTGTAAAGATATGAAAGGCGGGATGGAATATGATTTGGGGGGAGCATCTTATGGACACAGAACTCATAAGGGAAAAACTGTCTAGAAGAATGGACTGGAGAGTGAGATGATGAAGGCTTTAAAATGCCAAACAGAAGAGGTGGTTTTTTATCTTATCTGAAGTGAATCAGGGAGCAAAAGAAGTGTCTTTTTAAAAAAGCTTTATTTAAAAAAAATACTGTGAAATTAACCCCTTCTCCCCAACTCGAGCATTTCTATATACAAAGTAGAATACATGTAGAGGATTATATATGAAGCCCTGAATCTCTGGTGGATGCAATTTGCATTAAAAAAGGTCTACAATAAATCCCACACATTACTTTCTATCCTGTGCTGCTTGTCTATGCTGCTTTCTGAACTTTCTTTTGTTTTCTTCTAGGTATTTAAAAATGTTTCAACAGCATGTTTAATCTGTATTGTTTGCTTTTACTCACTGTAGTTTCTTATTGAGTTTCTCGATGATGATTTGGTCTGGTGTGATCGGGGGTATTTGGCTGGAGTAGGAATGTGTGAGTGAGGCTACCTGCCCCTCACCAGGTCAAAACAATATATCAAAAATGATTTTTTTTCTATGAGCAACTTGGATTTGTTCCAGAAATGCAGAATTGGTTCAATATTAGGAAAACCTTCAACAATGTGAACCATGCTGACATTAAGAATGACAAAAATTATAAAATTACATCATCAGAGACAGAAGCTTTTGACAAAATACAAAATCCAATTTTGTTAAAACACACACACAGATATACACACACACATTCTAGAAAGCATAGGAATTAGGATTAGGCAGTCATTAGGTACCTAGGAATTAGGTACTTTTTCTCAATATTCTAAATAGTATCTATTCGACACTAATATTTAGTATAATATATAAAGGACATAAACTAGAAGGCTTTTTGATAAGATCAGGGGTAAAACAAGGCTGTCTGTGATCACTACTACTATTTGATATGGTGCTAGAAATGTCAGGTATTATAATAAGACAAGAAAAAGAAATTGAGGCAATAAGCAGAGGTAAAGAAGAAACAGTCATTAATACATATGATGCTTTACTTAGAGAATGAGTTAATAACTTTTATCTTATCTGAAGTGAAGCAGGGAGCAAAAGAAGTATCTTTTCAAAAAAGCTTTATTTATTTTTTTATTTTTTATTTTTTTAAAATTTATTTATTTAACATATTTGGTTTTCGGCATTGATTTTCACAACAGTTTGAATTACAAATTTTCTCCCCATTTCTACCCTCCCCCCCACTCCAAGATGGCATATTGGTTACCCTGTTCCCCAGTCAGCCCTCCCCTCTATCACCCCCCTCCCCTCTCATCCCCTTTTCCCTTCCTTTCTTGTAGGTGAGGGGGGAATGAGTGAACCTTGCTCTCATCAGATTCGGCCTGAGGAGGGAATACCATACATACTCAGTTGGGTATCTTACCCCACAGGAAAGAAGAGGGAGGAAGATAAAAAAAAAATAGAAGGGGGGGATGATGGAGGGGAGGGCAGATGGGGGTGGAGGTAATCAAAACAAAAAAAAGCTTTATTTAAAAAAATACTGTGAAATTAACCCTTTCTCCCCATCTTCCAGCAGAGTTGCAAGATATACAAATTTTCTCCCCATTTCTACCCTCCCCCCCACTCCAAGATGGCATATCTGGTTACCCTGTTCCCCAGTCAGCCCTCCCCTCTATCACCCCCCTCCCCTCTCATCCCCTTTTCCCTTCCTTTCTTGTAGGTGAGGGGGGAATGAGTGAACCTTGCTCTCATCAGATTCGGCCTGAGGAGGGAATACCATACATACTCAGTTGGGTATCTTACCCCACAGGAAAGAAGAGGGAGGAAGATAAAAAAAAAATAGAAGGGGGGGATGATGGAGGGGAGGGCAGATGGGGGTGGAGGTAATCAAAACAAAAAAAAGCTTTATTTAAAAAAATACTGTGAAATTAACCCTTTCTCCCCATCTTCCAGCAGAGTTGCAAGATATAATTTCACACAAATCATTAATACTTCTGTTTATTACCATCAAAAGGCAGCAGGATGAGATAGAAAGAGAAATTCCATTGAAAATACCTACAGAATGAGAAAAAAAGTACTTGGGAGCCTAGGAAGATAGTGCAATAATTCTATGAATACAACTACAAAACCATTTAGAAAAATATAGATAAATAATTGAAGAAATTTTCATTGCTTATGGTTAGTCCTGAGCTGATAATGCTACCTCAATTAATTTGCTTGTTCAATGCCATTACAATATGACTACCAAATGATTACTATATAGGACTATGAAAATAATAATGAAATTCATCTGAAGGAACAAAAGGTCAAGAATCTCTGGGAAAGTAATAGAAAAAGTGAGAAGGAAGGAGTTCTGGCAGCACCAGATCCTAAGCTATACTAAAACAGTGATCGTCAAAACAGTTCAATCCTGATTGAGAAATAGAAAGGTTGACCAGTTGGACAGATTAGGTGAACCATATATAAAAGTAAGTGAATCTAGTAGTTGAGGGTTGATAAACCCAAAGACCCAAGCTACTGGGCTAAGAATTCACCATTTGATAAAAATACTGGGAAAAATAGAAAACAGTCCAGAAGGAAGTAAGTTTAGATCCATATTTCACATCATTAACTATTAGCTTGAAATGCATACAGGACCTAGAGATAAAAGGGAATATCATAACCCTAAATTAGAAGAGTAAAAAGGAACTTCCAGTTGGATCTATAGATAGAGGATGAATCTATAACCAAAAATGTAGAGAAAAGATCATGTTAGATAAACTGGACAATTTTATTTGCATATATTTATTTTTTGAATTACATGAACAAAACCAGTGGAGATAAATTTGGAAGGGAAATGTGTAGTTGGAAGAAAATCTTTGCAGTAAGTTTCTCCAATAAAGGTCTCATTTCTCAGATATATAAAGAACTGATTCAAATTTATAAGAATAAATACTATTCCCCAACTGATAAATGGTTAAAGGATGTGAACAGACAGTTCTCAAAGGAATAAATCCAAGTTATCAACAGCTACATGAAAAGTGTTCCAAATCACTGATGATTAGAGAAATACAAACTAAGGAACTCTGAGGTTCTGCTTCCTATATGTCAGATTGGTGTAGTGAATGAGGAAAGTGACAGCTAGTTGAAGGGGCTGTGGAGAACTAGTACTGCTGATGCACTGCTGGAGGAGTTGAGAATTGGTCTAGCTCTTGTGGAAATAAAATCGCAAACATGTTCAGTAAACTCTTTGATCCCAGGGTACGTGTAGTTGGGCTATTCTTGCAAAGAGATCAAAGAAAGAGGAAAAGGACCCACATGGACAAAAATATTTATAGCAGCTCTATTTTTGTGGTGGCAAAGAACTATTAACTAAAAAGGTAGCCACTACTTGGAGAATGGCTGGACAAGTCATGTTTTATGAATTTGAAAAAACATTATTGTGCCATGAAAATGAAGAATGGGACAATTTCAGAGAAACCTGGGAAGACATGCCAACTGATGCAGAGTGAAGGGAGCAGAACCAGGAGGGCAGTTTATGCAATAACAACATGGTAAACACAAACAATACTGGTTTTCAAGTTGTGAAGGGCTTTATTTTTTAAGTCTTGTTTGTTTAATTTTTAATTTATGGAACAAAACAAATATTTCCATAACATAGCATAATAAAAAGATGATTGCACATGAAAGTGCAAATCTATTATATACAACTTGCTATTCCTTTTAAATATATAGTAAAGTTATTATGTAAATTCTTTTTCCCCTTTCCTCCTCTTCCCTTCCACCATTGAGGTGGCTACCATTAGACACAAATAGGGGTGTGTGTGTGTGTGTGTGTGTGTGTGTGTGTATACACACATCCCACATATATATGCATACATACATATATATGTAAAATCATTCTATACATACTATTTTTATTAGTTCTTTGTCCATCTTTCTTCATAGGTCCCTTGTAGTTAATTTTGGTATTTATAATAGTCACAATGACTCATTCACTCAAAGTTCTTCTTAAAACAATATTGCTTTTACTCTGTACAATGTTCTCTTTGTTCTGTTCACTTTGCTTTCCATTATCTCATCTAAGTCCATGTTTTTCTAAGATCATCGAGCTCATATACTACAGCTTGTTCAGCTATTCTCCAATTTAGGGGGATCTCTGCAACTTTCAGTTCTTTGCCACCACAAGGAGAGTTGCTATAAATATTTTAGAACATATCTGATTTTTTCTTTTTTCCTTGATCATCTTGTGAAATAGACCTAGTAGTAGTATTGCTGGGTCAAAGGGTATGGGCAGTTTAATAACTCATTGGACATAATTCCAGATTACTCTCCAAGATGGTTGGATCAGTTCATGATTCCACCGACAGTGAATTGGTGTCCCAATTTTTCCACATGCCCTCAAACATTTGTTGCTTTCCTCTTCAATCATTCTAGCCAATCTGATATGTGTAAAATGATATCTCAGGGTTGTTTTAATTTGCATTTCTCTAATCAATAATGATTTAGAGCATTTTATATGACTATAAATTGTTTTTATTTCTTCATCAGAAAACTGCCAATTCCTGTCTTTTGACCATTTATCAATTGGAGAATGACTTGTATTCTTATAGATTTGACGGAGTTCTTTATATATTTGATGAGACCTTTATCTGAGAAACTCTTTATGTATTTCCCCTCCAATTTTCTGCTTTCTTTCTGATCTTGCCTACATTTATACAAAACCTTTTTCATTTCATACAATTATCCATTTTATACCTCACTCTGCTCTCTGTCTCTTGTTTATTCATAAATTATTGGCCTACCCATAAATCAGGTAAGCAATATGTTCCATGTTCTCCAAATTCTCTTGCAATATTTCTCTTTGTATCTTTGTATCCATTTTGACCTTATCTTAGCAAATGGTGTAAGATATTGGTCGATGCCCAATTTCTGTCATACAGTTTTCTAATTTTCCCAACAAAATTTTACTAAGTGATAAATAATAATCCCATGATATTAAGCCTTTACATTTGTCAAATACAAGGTTACTATATTTATTGCTGCCATCAATTATATGTTTACTTTGTTCCATTGACTTACCTTTCTATTTCTTAGCCAACACCAGATCATTTTGAGTGCGGTGCTGCACGGAACAAGAACATTTTTGAGACAGCATGGCTTAGAGATGGAGAGGAGTCCCAGAAAGAATTCAGAAAATAATAGTAGAAAGGGGCAACATTACCCACAACTCAGGATTAAAATCTGGTCATAATAATAAACTGCTAAAAATAAAACAAAACAAAATAAAAGACAAACCACTTTTCATGACATAAGGATCAGTGGAATGGCCAATCACAATGACAAAAGATTCATGATAAAGTATGCTACCCACATCCTAACAGAGAGATGATGGACTCTCAACATCTAGCAACACATGTATTTTTATGGCCACATTGCGCATTTGTTTTGTCTGTTTATACTTATTTATTACCAGACTTTTTTAATTGAGGGAGGAAAAAGAAATTTCTGTTAATTTGAAGAAATAAAATGAAACAAATATTAAAATTTATGAACAGTAGAGTGAGTGCTGTAGTTGGATCTGTTCTTTAGGAGTATCAAGTGTGCAGCTTTTAGGAGGGTGGATTTGGGAGCTAAGAGAATGCAGGCCATAAGACCAATTAGGAAGCTGTTTCTCTAGACCGGGTAAGAAGAGGACCTGGAGACTAGAGGCATTCTTATGTGACAGGAGAAAGACAAAGGATAATCTATGGCTATATTGGGCATTTCTCTTGGACTGAAGAGTGCAGTGCCATTGAGGTACTTTACTTCCAAAGTTCTTTGGATGTGATCAGAGTGAGTGACAGCTCACCCCTGCCTGTCGACCTGATTTGTAACATGGGTATCATTATTCCATTCCATTCAACTCAGCAATCCAATAAGCACTTATTAATGGGTAGATCTAAGCTCAGAGTGAGAAAGCCCTGAGTTCTAATCCCACTTCTGACCCTCACAGGCTGTATGACTGAACAACTGGTCTCCCCTCTTGATACCCCAGCTTGAAACTGCAGAGCAAATATCCATCTTCATTGATAGAGTTTCCTAATTGGGAATTAAAATATAATATTAAGTATTATTAAATAATGAATATATAACATAATAACAATATATACCATATATATTATTATAATATTATAGGCAGAGTCTAAATCCCACCTCCCTTCAATGTGTTAGGGGCTAGGTAAAAAAGAGCATACACGAAGCAATCTCTGACCTCAAGAAACTTCTACTCTCTTGGCTCTTGGAGCATCTCTGCTTTGCTGCATTGTTGTCAGGCCACTCACTCTTTATAGGCCCCAATGTGGGATAGAAATGGGAGCTAGCCTTGTCTTGTAGTCTGACTTTGGAGTGGAAACTGACCTCCTGAGGCTCTGGTAGTGTGTTTTTCCATCTAAGAGCCTCAATGTCTTCTCCAAACATGACAGTTAAATCCTGGAACTGTACAGAGAAAGAAATAATACAGATATGGGATCTTTGGTATTTTAACAGTGACTATTTATGCTTGAACATAAAAAGAGACAGAATCCAGAAAAGGTGGTTATCTCATTAACTGGAGAAAGCCAAACATTGGAAACAGAATTAGATGGCCTCGCTCTTTGCGATGAGTCTGAGATAATAGAGCCAGATGACCTGAACAAATATCGATGGAGTAATGAGGTTCTGAACTCAGCTGGGAGAATCAGAGCTTTTCCAGGAGCATGGCTCTGATAGCTACTTAGGGAAATGCATGGGAAAAGGGTTGGGGGAGGCTGGGGACCCAGGGCCTCTTTGGAAACCACTTTGACTCCAGCTAAAATTAGAGCATCGAAGGATGTTAAGAGTTGAAGCATCTGTAGAGATCATCTAATCCAGCCCCCACATTTTACAGAGGAGTCAAGTGAAGCCCAAGGAGATTAAAGGGACCTGTCAAAGGTCACACAGAGGTGAGACTTGAAATCAGGTCCTTGGAGTCCTTAGAGCTCTGACCACTGCAGCACACTGCCCTTTTACATCCTTACTATTCAGAATGTGTATCTTTACCAATACTTGCCTCTCTGCTGGCAACTCAGTCTGAACCCATGAACTGCAGAAATCAGACTCTCTTCCAAGAAGGGTGATTTTATTTCTCTGAAATACATTCTGCAACTAGGCCTAACTTGCTAATAAAGTGCTGCTAAGATGTTCTGCTAGAGCTGTCCTAACGAATAGAGAAGGCTAATTGGTAATCAGACACATCAGTCTACTGTCAGTATGCAGAAAACTTAGGAAATGGCTGCTTCAGGCTCAAATACACCTCTCACAAACTCGCATTCTTTTTTAATTTGTTTGGCACATTGTTTGTTCACAAGTCAACTTCAGGCTGATCTGGGGATAAGTGGATTTCAGTCAGTAGATTTCCACCAATGAAACTCTCATATGGAACACATTTTCCTCTTTTCAAAGGCCATGCTTGGTGCTTGGTAAGAAGGGCGGGGCCAGAACCTAGCCAGGAACTGCCATTCTATTCCCTTAACCGCTGAGCCCATGAAGGCTGCTTCACACAGACTGAGGACTTCCAATCGAGGCTGACATCGCTTCCAAGAGAACGCAAGCTTTTTGAGGGCAGGGCACGGTTGCATTCTTCCGCATATTTCCCCAGCACCTAGTGGCAGGCCTGTCATTGAAGTAATTGTGTATTGGTTGGTCTACACATTTCATTAGAAATGCATTAGGAGAAATGTGACAGTAGGTTTTAGAAGTTAAGCTCCTCCCTCTGTCTAGAATCCTACCCCCATGGCAGCCTAGATGGAGACTAGGGATGGTACCTTCGTCTACTGACACAAGTGTAAGTTATTGTCATTTCTTGGTCTACTTTCTCTTTCCACATTCATGTCCTGTGACTCCTCAGTATGCTGCCTTCTCTCTTCTGAACACGCACACAGCACACACACTCACACACTCACACGCACACAGCACACACACTCACACACACACTCACACGCACACAGCACACACACTCACACACACTCACACTCACTCACATGCACACACACACACACACTGCTCTCCTTCCTCCATGCTTTTTTCTCTTACCTTCTTGACATATTAGGTTTCTCCTGTAAGGCTGGGGCTCCATTGGTTATCTCCCTACTTAAAAGTAATAACTTTCATTAGTGAGAACACTTCATGATTGAATCCATTGACCAACGAGAAACGATTATGAACAGGGCCTATGCAGCACCTTGAATCAATTCGTGCCATTCTGTGAGAGAGATTTGTTCCTGGGAAGGAACTGTCAGAGGAGCATGTAGAGATTCTGAAGCATACAGAGATTCTCAGGCAGGGATTGATATTTCAGCATGCCCCTGAGGAGCAAAGGCAGGACTGAATCATGGCAAAGAATGGACATATTGATGAGGATAATCGGCTCTCCAGGCCTCTCAGAGCAGACCTAGGATGAGAGAATTCTGAGGAAGGGTTGACTCTTCAATTTTTCTTCTCAATGCATATGTCCACAGACACTATAATAAAACCCGATATTTCATTACCAAGACATTGCTAGTAAACTAAATTTTGCCTCAACCACAAAGAGGCTAGAGATTAACTAGGCATAGTTAGAATGTAAATGTTAGGGATTTTCCTAACTGGGAGCTCAGAGTCTTTGTGACTGAACCCATAACTTTTCATCTAAAAGAAACTTCCTCAAACTGAAGAGGAAACAATTATGTGGACCTCAGGGTTATTATATTGCTACCTAGACTTAAAATAAGCTAATTGTGGTAATGGTGTTGTGAAGTGGGAATCTCCTCCAGGATATTTTTCCCCGTCTGAGAGTTCAGACTTGTACTAAACTTTTAACAGCTTCATTTTTGTTCATCTTGTTTGCTTAATTTAAGCAAGAGTTCTTGCATGATTTTTCAAGCATTATATTTGAAGTCTTTTATTATTATAATTTTATTTTTGATCTATGTCTGGGAGAACGCTCATGGTAATGCCATTGCTATGATCTGCTAACATCTGTTTGGCGCTGTTTTTACTGTTTCTAATTTGTGTTTTTAGAATTGATCTATTTTCCACTAATTATTCCATTATTGCTTTTTGGTGATTGGATAAGAATTTGCCATTACGAAGCAACGTAATGTTAGGATATAAAATGATATTTTAAAAACATAGTCAATTTGTGGGGAGTTATATTCACAAGAAGGTCTTGCTACATGGAAGAGAAGCTGTGTTAAATGAGATGTAATAAACAATTTTACAAAGAGCAGAGTAAGAAAATTGGGGGACTCTAGGAAAGTCTATACAGGAGCAAGAGCAGCAACATACCCCAAGGATATGCTCTGTGGAGGACCAGCTATCCAAACCTTCAATAATATTGGGAAAAGCCCAGATAGGATGCAGTGCTTGGAAACTGGTCCACATGCCACCATTTGAAGGGGATATACACATATATAATTATATAATACAGCACTTCTTAAACTGTGGACCATGACCCCATAGGGATGCAGCCCACCTTTTTAAGAAATGCTGAAGGAGTTGTGAGTGGGAAAAGTTTAAGAAGACCTGATTAACACACTTGCAGCATTCATGAATAGAAATGATGCCTCAGTATAACAGTCGAATTTTAGGTTTGAAAATAAGTTTGGAGTTTCACCTGCACTTAGAAAAGGATGTTTCTTGGAAGAAACATGATTGAATGGTGCTGAGCGTATACTCTGTAGACCAAGGCTGTTTTCTCTACTATCTGCTAGAAGTCCACGGGAGGCAAGCTTTCCTAACTCAAATAGCAGAATTCACTTGAAAGAAGACCCAAAGACAGTTCCATTGTAGTAGACATAGCCACTCACCAGTGCATCAGACCATGACTAGGTCTTCCAAAAGACACAGACAAGCTTCCCGTGGAGACAGCATAGACTGTAGCCATTGTTGTAGATAGCAAAGATAAACTCCATCTAGTAACATTTAAAGGGAAGATTCCCTAATCCCCCTGAGGAAAGCTTTATAGAGGATGGGCTTGGGAGCGCTGCAGAAATCTGCTATAATATTGGCAGACCTTCTGACGAATGACAAGATTGCTGTCTTAAAGGCTCCACTTTTGAGCACCTGCAGGGTGTCAGGAAATGATGTCTTCTACTTATAGTCTTATAATGCATGTGTAAAGTTAGACTGCTCTAAGGGCCTGGCCAAATGGCAACAGTGGCACTGATTGAGTTTCGGAGGGAAAAGTTCATTGAAGAGGGTAATTGTGATCCTAATTCCTGTCATGTGTAGAAACTACTTCTCCAGAAGAGAATATAAACTTAACAAGAATGACTCAAGTAATTATAGGACTATGGGTCTGGCTCGACCTAAAAAGACCTGAAGACTGAATATTATTTTGTGATGACCTAATGGATTATCTGAGGTCATTTGAATAACTAAAGTCAAGAAATATCTCATGACAAATACTAGACTCCAACCACCTTGAGGACATTGACCCATCATGATTTCATGAAACTGTGTAGGAGAACAGCCCTCTAGGGGTGAACTACACTGAAGAAACTCACAGAAACTATAGGGATAGGGGCCAAGGACAATTCTGTGCCACTTGGAAAAGTAAAAAGACAAGGAATACATGAACATCACCATCAGATATTCCTTCTGTTATGGTTGGGGAGGCCATGGCCCTATCCAGGCATATGGGAAGAGAATGTAACTTTGGTGGATAGAAGTTGAGGTCTATAGGACTAGCTTTTAGGAAAAGGAGATGGAGAGAGAGAGTGATTACTCTGATCCCTGCATGCAATGGCCACAACTTTGTCAGCCTTTCTTACTGGGTTTTTCCTACCAGCACTCATTGGACCTTGTACAAACGTGATAGTAAAAAGGAGAATGAAGACTGTTCTGCTATCCTATTGAGTGACTACTATGTTCCAGTCATTCTTTTAGAAACATTTGAAAAAAGCATCTGTATAACCTCTTGAAGGTTTGGGCCTTGGAGGACCAAGTAAAATAAACTATCCATACTTGAATTAACTGTATAACTCCCTAAAGATATTGCTGATGGCAACAAGAAAATGGACATTCTGGCCTGGTTATACCCAGGCCACTCTAGAAACCTGTCAGTCTTTTTAAGTTAACAGCAGAATACTGCAAGCAAGCCAGAAGCTGAGCATTAATACCTAAGTACTCTGGCCATCCGCACAGAATGGAAAGAACCGTACAGAAGGATTGAGTCAGGCTTTCATTACAATGACAGCCTTAGATCCCTGGCCTTTCAACCTTTGAAGCAGATCTAAAGAAATTTGAATTTGGGGATTCCTTGATAGCAGAGGAGTGGAAGGAATGGATGAGACAGAGGCTTACCTAAAGGACAGATGTGTTCTCAGTGCATGAGGGAGATATACCCAAAGAATGACTCAGTAGGTCTACCTCACTAACTCCCAACCACTGAGAGAAAGAGCTAGAAAATGTCTGTCTGTGATGAAAGATCTCAGAGACACCTCAAGAATCTATTGATAAATGGCACAATGTCTGATTCTAATAGCCCATATTTGTAGCCATTGTGGAGGTATCAAGGAATTGAGGAAAGATACATAAGTGTGTTGATGACCATGCCTTGAACAAGAAGACCAAAGTAAACCAGTGTGCCATGCCAAGATTTCAAGATGCCCTGGATCATCTATTAGGAAGCCAGTGGTTTTCCATAGTCCAGTAGTGACTACTCTCAGACCCTAATGGCAGAGGAAGACAATAAGAAGACTGCTATCATCTGGTCAGGTAGGTCCTACCAGTTCAAGTACATGCCCCAAGGCATTTCAGGGGCACCTGCTACTTTTCAAAGACTAGTGGAGAAAGTAGTTGGGGATATGAACCATTTGCAAGTGTTGGTATACCATGGCAACACCAATGACTTTGGGAAGACCTTGGAAGAAAATGAGGAGTCTTGGATTGGTTTAAGAAAAATGGCTAAAAACTTTCCATTGACAAGTTCCAGTTTTGTAGAGCCTTGTTGCATTTCAACAAGGTGTGAACAATGACCCAAAGAAGGTAGACACCTGTGACTTGGTCATGCCCAGAAAATCTTCAAGGGCTTTTCTAGAATTTACTCATATCACCCAAAATTTGTTTAAAAACTAGTCCTATTACTAAGCCACTGAATAACCTCACTTGAGCATAAAAGACTGAGGATACAAAGAAGCAGGTGGCAAGAAATACTGAATTGTCTTAAAAATCAGCAAAACATTTTGGAGACAGATGGCTAGACTTGGGGCAGCTGATTCACACAGGCTTCTAAGTTGACCTAAATAAACTTTTTCTCTTGCATACAGATGTGGGTTTGGAGGGACTGGGAACAGCCCTGCACCAAAACAATGCTGATCATGTGAAACTAGTTGCATTTGTCAGAAGAAGCCTAAGTGCCAGTGGGAGAGTGGAACCTCTCATCCAGTTCGCAAGCTGGAGTTCCTTGCATTGAAATGGGCAGTCACTTAGATATTAAAAGAATATATATGCATATATATGTATATTCATGTGTGCATATGTATATGTGTCTATATGATATGGCATACTTCATACCGTGTGAAATAATACAAGCTAAAAATGTGGAAGTAATGTCGGTGGGTTCAAAGACCAATTCCTCAAAGGTACTTATTGTTGAGTTCATGGCAGAAGTTGGAATTGTACAAAAGAGTACTGTACTAGATTGCCACTGATCCCATACTTGCTTCCAGAATTTTCTATTACGTGGGGCAAATTGCTCTATGGTCATCAAAGTTTTACATGATTTCTTTGGACGTATGAGTCAATGCTGGTAAAGAAATATATTTTACTGGCTCAGGATGGCTGCAGACATCACCAAGAAGTGTGAGACTTAGTGTGTAAAGATAAAAGCTGCGTATTTGGAGAATGTTAATACCAGCAAACATTTTGAACTTGGCAATGTTGGCTTTTTAATTTCTGGAAGGAGATGGCAAGGCCAGATCACATGTTGGTCAATCACTTCGAAAGTGATTGACAGTCATGCTCAAGCAGGAACAATAAGACTTCCATGGCTGCTTTCAATATTTTGGGAAAAGTATTTCTCAGCATGTGGACTTCCTTCCAGGACCCATTCAGACCAAGGTAGACACTTGGCCAGTACACTGTTGTCTGGGGAAGACCATGAACAGCCACTCTTATTTCCTCTTTTTTTGGAAAAGCTGTCTGGCATGTCCATTCTCTTTGCTGTGCGGAGCCTCACCCACCTCATAAGTTTCTTAAGATAATTTAAAACCAAAACCGAAATGAAAAAAGATAGCACTTTGCTCAAAGAAATGTTAACTTTGCTTGCCATGAAGAAATGTAGAATCACAGGTTACTGCCCTTGTGGGTACTTGTAACCTGGATGTTCCAGCTGTACCCTAATGAACAGGTTAGTTCTAGTGAAATAAAAAAATTTATCTGTGGAGTCAACATGTGGCTTTGCTAGGACATGCATACCCCTGTACCAAGAATGATGTCACTGGTTTTCCACATCCTATTTATTGATATTTCCATATGAAACACATCCATGGATTTCTCTTGTAGAGTCTCTGAACATGGAGGGACTGTGTCATTTGAAGAAAACACTTGTACAATGTCTTATAGGACAGAGCCTTGGAGGGCCAAGCAAAAACAAAACAAAACAAAAGTATCCATACTTGGGACATATTGAGGTAACTTTAGAATTCCCTAAGGAGAAGGCTGGTGGCAACAAGGAGATGGATGTACTGATGCTGATATGCCCAGGCCAACATGGAGTGTCAGCCACAGCCAATACATCTCTCAGCTGAGAGAGAAGTGAATGGAAGCTTGCCACCTATATCTAGGCTCAGCACAGAAGAACACTGAAAGAAATAAAGAGCACCTCATGCTTGCATTCATTGTAAAGACCTTCACCAGGATGACTGAAGTCTTGTGAGATACCTTGGTATTCATGGGACCTATAAGATAGCTGATCAAGGGAAAGCCAGTCCATACTTAGCAGCAGACAGATCATGCTGTGGATAAAATCATCAGAGGCTGGTGAGAGCCCTGAAAAGTCAGTCATTGCCAATAGGCGAGTTAGTTGGACATTGCAAGTGATGGTCATTCATCTCAGTGGACCGCAAACAAAAGTGATCATATGCATCATACAAAGTCTGTCTGACCCAGACAGGGTCTCTGAAATAGATTTCTTCAAATATTCTTCAAATATTATTGTTCTTCAAGAATTGGTAACACTGCTGGGATGGCTCCTCTAAGAGTTCAGGATTCGGAAAGAAGGACGATTGTTCTGCTAACAATTATGATCAGCAGCTACCATTAACTAACTTACACTGGAATAGGGTCACAGAGCAAGGACTCTCCGACTAGTGACAAGACTAGGAGTTCTATGTACAGCCAAAGGATGATGCCATGTTTAACCAGGCAGTATAGGCCTTGTGCGTTGTGTTCACTGATGCATATATTAGCTGCTGCCTGCATCTGTTTTATTATTTTTCTCTTGCATTGATTTGCTTTGAATCGTTATCATGTGTATATTGTTGGCCAATAATAATTTACAAAGTGCCTACTATGTGCCAGACAGTGTGCTAAGCACTAGGGATACAAATAAGGGAAAAAAGATAGTTCCTGGGAGTTTCCAATGGATGGGGGAAGGCCAAACACAAAAGGCAGCTGAAAATGGGAAGGGCTGCCGAAGGGTACCCAATACAGCAGCATGGTGGTTATGGAGTTGATATCCAGCAAAGCAGCTGATGGTAAATGACGTCGGCTAGAAAAGTCTATAAAGGGAAACTTTGGGAGTTCATTGTTCCGTCCTCCAGTTGTCCAATCAGAGGAGAGAAGTATATATTAGATGTTTCCTTATGATTCATTTGTCATTAGCAAATCAATCTGGCTGTTTTGTATAAGCCACCAATGCTATCAGCTACATGTATTGGTCATTCTTGCAAGGCTTGCATTCGCTGCCTTGAAAGTATGGGAGAGGGATGGTGGGTGGCCTAAGTCACTAACGACCCTTGGAGTTGTATTTCCTCCCAGCTCAGGAAATGACAAATCTATTTCAGGATCAGAGGGCAGAGGTTTTCCCTCATTATACCAGGTATTTAAATCTTCTGGAGTTGATTAAAAACTGTGCCACGTAGACTTTCCCCAAGACTATTTAGTACAAGACACTGAGGAAATCATTAAAAAGGGACAACCCATACCTAGGCCCTCCAAGTCATTAAGGAGCTAGGTAGGATTTGGGACTCTGGACTTCACCAAACACAACGGAGTAGGTTTGAATGAGGGTGGAAAATATGAAAGCTGGAGTGAGGGGGAATGTAAGGTTTGGACTCCACTGAATATCCCACACATTTAAATGTAATTGCCTTTGTTAGGTAAGAACATTTCTTGATTGAATGAATCAATCAGAGCCCACTGTGAGCAGGGACTATACACCTTGAATCAATCAAAGCTATTGTATGAGAGACTTAGTTATGGGCTAAGGAATTTGTATAAAAGGAAGGAACTGTGTGGGACCCAGATCCCAAGATTCTGAATGCCTGGAAGCAGAGAGCTTGGAGCAAGTGTGGCACTCATTGCACACCTGATAAGCAAAGGTGCCAGTGTGTAGTGGCAGAGGACAATATGGAGGGGGCTCATTAGCTCCCCAGGCATCTTTGAGCTGAACAACTGAGGGAAGTTCGGAGAAAAGATTGACTCTTTTCCCACCTTCCCCTTCCTGAGCCCTTTAATCCAAAGCCACTATAATATTGGAACAGAGACTGACATGTTCAAAGAGTGCAAGAACATGTTCAGCTGATGCCCATTGCTTGGAAGAAGCAGCTCCTGGGCGAGTCATAATGGCACGTGATGGACGAGTCATGGTGGCATGTGATTGGCGAGTCATGACAGCGGGTGATGGATGAGTCATGGTGGCACATGATGGGGATGCCTCGAGAAGCCCTTAAAGCATGCACAGACATTCTGTTACTGGTTCTGTTCTGCTGACAACATGGCTAGGAGAAGCCTTTGTGATTGGCCACATAGCTGGAACCCCAGCACCTTCAGAAAGGCCTTAGAGATCAGAGCCACAGGCATTTTTCTCTTTAGCTCACTCTTTGTTTTGTTGTTGGTCCTCCTTCATTTTGGAAGAGGACCAATGACACCACAGGGTGATGTCATGACTCCTGAGTGCACTAGATTAAAGTGAGGCAGAGCTGCGCAAAGTCATCAGCCTTACTGTCTTCCAGAGTCATCAAAGTCCAGTGGAGGGACAAAAGTCAGGGTGACTGCTGGTGGCCCAGCATGAATGACCTTGGTGTCTCTGATGTCTAACCAAGCTCTAAGTACTCTAACAGTGCCTACTTCAGCTGCCTTCATGGCCATTGGAATAAACTGTTTTCATCCACCCATTCTTCTGGCGGAAGTCTTCACAAGCTTGGGGTGGACATCCCCCTAATTCACTGACAGGTTTGAAGCCCATTGGTTTCCCTCAACCTGGTTTAGCCTGTCTGCCAAGATGGTTTTAACTGGGGTCTAGCTGCTGTGCATGCTACAGCTTCTTGGAACCACAGGTGAAGGTAAAACTTGGTTTTGTTCCTTTACCGATGGCCAGTGAAAGACTTTGCTGTAAGGAAAGAGGCCTTGGGCCTTTTCCCTATAGTGGGCAACATGCAACCTCACGAAACATGCCTTAGTCCTTTGCCTCTGTTTTGTGTTTTTTTTTTTTTGTTTTAGACAAAGGTACCAGAGAGCTCAAATATATAGCCTTACATAGTAAGTGCATCGGAGAGAGTCAGAACAACATACCTTGTAAATAGTCTGATGAGGAAAGTCGTCATTAACAGTGGGGAGAAGAAATCCAGGAAGGTTCCCTGGAAGTGGCAGCATTTGAATCGGGCCTTTAAGGACGGATTGAATTTAACAGCAGCTCAGTATTCCATTGGGCACTTCGGGGCCTATGCAGACTCATGCCTCTTCCTTACCTCTGGTCTCCTGAAGCTCTTGCTTCTTCCCTCAAGATGCCTCGCTGACCCTGCTAAGCTGCTAGTACTTGATCTCTCCTCAAATGAGTTTTGGTCGATTCTTGTGTGGAAGATGTATCTGTGTGCTGGATACATCTCGTCAAGATGTCAGAGCCTTCTGGTCAAAGAGTCAGCTCCTCGAAGGCAGGGATTGTGGGATTCAATTTGGAATTAGAAGGGAACTTACCAGGTCATTGAGTCCAACCCCTTCATCTTACAGATAGCTGTATTTAGCTTTGACCTTGGATCCCTCATACCTGGCACAATGCCTGATATGCAGTCCATGAAAAGGAGGAGGCGAGAGACAGCTAGAGAGAATGGTGTGAGCAGAGGAATCCTGGAATCCCAGACCCAAAGGTGGAGGAGACCTCCCACCAGGTAGTCCAACCCTTTGAGGACATGGAGGTGCTGAGGATTTCAGTGCCCTAGGTCACACAGGTAACAAGTTTTGGAGACAGATGGAACAGGGAGCTGGAAGGAAATATTCAGGGCACGAGTTATCCATCTTGGCATTCCATGGACATGTGTTCAGATGTTGTGATAGAAAGTGGGCAGTCCACATGTGCATTGTGTGTAGTCACTGGTGTTATGTAGGGATGGGTTTCCTCTGCGGTGTTGAGTAAACCAAGGCAGCCTGGGCATGGTGCTTGGGCTAAATTAGCCCTTGCCTCTGGGTAATCAATCACCCTTGGTCACTGCTCTTTGGATAGCTGCTCTAAATTCCACACCCATCCTTTGGTGGCTGTTGAATGAGCTGGCGCCTGTGGACGTCACCCAGCTTCATTTAGGTCCATTAGAGGGTCAGAATTATTGCCCTGGGGGCGAAGGTCACTGCAGGCTCCAAATGCTCTGGGCACAAATCTGCCTTTCATGGATGGCTGATTTAGTAATCCCCGCTGAGACCTGGGTCTTCAATTGCTTTTCCAGATGGTCTTTGACGTAAATACCCTCCAGCTCTGTCCAGCAACATAAGCTGCCCTGGCCAAGAGCTCACCAGCTCACTCACACAGGAGGTCAGCCAAGCCCTGGGGAATTACATGGTGTCCCACTTCCCCACCCTGGGCCATTTGGGGCTCACATTTTTCCTCTGGATTCTGGGCTCAAAAACTACAGCCTCTGGTTAGACTTTCCTCTCATTTGATCTGAAGATGGTAATTTCTCTCTCTTCTTGCCCTCTCCCCCACCTGGTGAGGGGAAGAGGACAGAGATTAACAATGAAAGTGTTTTCAATGCATGCTGGCCTACATTTCACCCAAACTTCTCAAAAGGTTAGAAGAGCTCTCACCTTCCTGGGAAGTATTCCCTCTACCTAACTTGGTGACCCACGTATTCTGGGACTTTTTCCAAAGTGGACTTCCTTTGAGCTCTGCTCTCTCGTATTTGTTTGGAGCTCAGCTTCTTTTTTTTTCTCATGTTTTCTGAGGAATTTAAGGCATGGAAATCACTGTATTCAGAATCCTAAATTAAAGACATTATCAGGGAAATGTGTGATTGAAAAAAGATGGCAAGAATCTGTGCTGTGAATACAAAGATGGCCAAGTCTTATGTGGGCTGGGCATGCCTCAAATGGGTGCAGGTCACAAGGCTTCCAACCTTCTTTGTTTGATTCTCGTTCATCTCTTTCTCACAGAAACTAATAAAAGATCTGCCCAAAGCATTGGAGTTTTCTGGTTCCTTTCTACTAGTTCATGGATATAAATGGGTCCTTGGGCTGTCTATTTAGTCCACCCCATGCTTGCTACACAACTGACCCACTCTTTTTCCCTTCCTATGTGTCATTGGCAATGTTTGCAGCCTGCACTATTCTCCCTCCGATCTGTCCTCCAGCCAACTGCTAAAGTGTGATATTCCTGAACCAGAGTTCTGGCCACGTCATTTCCCTGATCAACAAATTACAGTGTTTCCCTTTTGCTTCTAGGAACAAATGCCTCTTTTTGACTTTTAAAACCCTTTCCAACTTTCCCTAAGCCTATGTTCCAGCTTTGGGATGCTTCCCTTCCCTTCTGAAAGTTCAGCTAAACTGGCTTTATCTCTATGACTCACAAAAGCCACTTCATTTCTCACGTCTGTGCTTTGTACTGGCCACCCCACCATGCCTGGAATGTACTCCTTCCTGATGAATATTCCTCCTTATGGGATGTCTTCCTTCAATTCACAATTCAGGCTCTACCTTCCACATGAAGCCCTTCTTGGTCCCCTCTCTTCCTAACAACCTTAGATTTAACAACCATGTATTTGTGTGTGTGTGCATACATACACACATATTTGTATATGTAATTGTTTATATACACATATATACCTATATTTACTTGTAGAGAAATTAGAGGTTCTCTTTTTTGACTTTTACAATTTTGATGTTTGAGAGGGACAAGAACAAGAACAGATGTGGAGCTTACACTAAGAAAGTAGCTATGGAAATAATGCATTTGCCAGGTAAAGCCTGGCTCGAGCCTCTGTGTTTCAGTTGCTTGTTTGCATAGGACAAGCTGGAGAACTTTGTAGTCCGTACAAGGCAAAACCTGGTTCAGTGTTCCGCATTCCAATTGGCTATTTGTGTATGAAAGACTTGAGAACTTCAGAGTTAATGAACCACAGCATTGTTTTATGATTAGTGGAGAAATGTACTTGTCCCGATTATGATTTGGCCAGCAGAGATGAGATTTTGGTCATTCATCATAAGTTGGAGTGCCACTTCTCAAGGTGAAGATCCATTTCTGAACTAGGCAGTGTTGGGGGGTAAAAGTACATTCTTTAATTGAATGAAAGTGAGGCTGTGGCTCTCTGCACTGTCACCTCTCTCTGGGGAAACCTGCTTGGCGAAATGTAGACTATCCCTCTCTTTGCACTGCCACCTGCACTTGAGGGTATGGGGAGTGTGAGGAATGAAGATATTTCCCTGCAGTGCACCTGGTGCCAAGTTGGTGCTCCCTTAGAGTCCATCTGAGGGAAGAGAACTGGAGAGGCTTCTGTGGATCTTAGGCTAAAGATCTCTGCGCTTTCCAAAAGGGCATAACACTATCTCATCTGAGGGCATTAACTGAGCCTTAAGGATTAAGGACTATAGTTGCCACTGAAGAATAGCAGTGAGCCAAGTTTAGGAGAGTCAGAGCCCAGTGAAATAAATGAAGAGCGGTGTAGCAATCCAGTATATTGAACCATCAGGTAGTACCCTGTGGGGAACCAATACTAAATAGCCTTAGAGCACTGTAACTTGTCCAACACAGATTCTATACCATCAATAGACTTTGAAAAGAAAGTTCATAGGAGAGGGAATGGTCATCATATCCTGAAGTTCCTGTTCTCTGAGTCGTCCTGGCCAATAATGTTTCTCACATTTGTGCCCCCTGACCTTAGTGATTTGTGCTTCCTCTTCTTCCCATGAACTTTGTGGGTTGGTGGGAGAGCATGCCCCCAGATTTTGGGGAATAATGTTATGTAACTCTTATTCTTGCTTTGCCTTCTATATAAGAAATGTTTTGATTAAGGCTTAATGGAGTCATCTTGGCTGATTTATGAATGGAAAATACGCTGGTGGGGGCTCATGAGCTACAGTGTTAGTAGGAATAGCCACCCACCGGTGTTGTTCCTAGAACCCTGAGAGTCATGAGTTATAGCAGCCTTCTACTTGTAGTAGTAGTTAAGAGAAGAGAAAGGCCAGTCCAGAGAGACAGTGAAAGAGCATTTATGTTTCCTTAAGAGAGGAAACAGTTCAGGGCAAAGTTGGGAGCAATGACTGATACGAGCTTAGACCCCTAAGCACAAGCCACACACTTGTCCGTGTGCGTGTATGTGTGCATAGATAATATACATACATACGTATATATGGAAGATAGATGTAGAACTAGGAGGGACCTTGAGTACATTGAATCCAAAGCCATCATTTCATAGTCAGGGAAGAAGTTTGCCAGTTTTAGCAGAGAGTTTTCAGAAATCATCCAAGTTAGCAGCAGGTGCTGAGGCTCACACAGCTAAGTGTCGAAGATGGGATTTGAACCCAAGTTTTCATTACTTCAAGTTTTCTACCCTATCCACTATTCCACCTGCCTCTAAAAGGGAGATATTGCCTTTCCAAATAGAATGAGTCCCTTTGATGGAGTAATTGCTTTATCTTCGTGCTCTGAGTGGCTGACTGACAGTAGATGCTGAAGCAAAACACCCACCCTGTGTATCTGTATTACTCTTTGGCTCATCTGCAATTGGGATCTGTCTTCGATTACACCGTGCCCTGATATAGCATGATAGAGCATTGTCGCATTGGCAGAGCTGGACTGTAAGAGCAGAGAGCCAGCTGGGAAGCATAGCTTTCACAATAGCACCCCACAGCTCTACAACTCATGAATGAGAGAAAGGTACTGACTGGGTCATAGGGAGTAAGAGAATGGGAACAAATGTGACGTATCAGGATATATGTTTATAGCAGAATAGACTGGTCTGAGCAATAGAAAACTTCAGGATTGGAGGTATAACTTAGTTCAGAATTATGTAGAGAAAGCAACATCAAGGCCTGGGGTCTAAATACAGGATGAACAAAGGCTTTTTAAAAAATAAATTTTTTTTCAATTAATGAAAATCTACCATCTCTCCATCTCACCTTCCTATCCCTCAATTTGAAAAAGAAAAGAAAAATGCAATCTTTGTAACAAATATGCAGTCAGGCAAAACCTCTTCATGCATTGGACATGAAATTGGACACAGAAAGCCATGACTCAGTCTGCACGGTCCACCATCTCTCTGTCAGGAGGGGACAGCATGTTTCCTCAGGAGGCATCTGGAATTCCATTTGGTCATCACATTGATTTGAATTCAGAAATCTTTCCAAGTTGTCCATTTCTATGATATCATTCTTAATATGTAAGATGTCCTCACATCTGCTCACTTCTCCATCAGTTCATACCAGTCCTCCCAGGTTTCTCTGAAGCTATCCTCTTCATCACGTTTTAAAAAGCATAATAATATTTCCTCACCTCCATCACAAACTGGTCAGCCATTTTCCAATTGACAGTCACTCTTTCAGCTTCCAGTTCTTTTCCACAACAACCAAAAAGCCAGAAGACTTTTGGAGCCAATCGGTGATGATTCAGTAGAAAAAGGAAGAGCAGAGAGGCACAGTTTGGGAGTAAAGAATGGGGGAACATCCACGTTGAAGTACGAACATTTGGAGGCCATCAGGAAAGATGGTGGAGACGAGAAGAAAGGCAGGTCACATGTAATGAATTGAAGAGCTGGAGGATCTCAAAGATGGAAGGAGATGTCTGACCAACTAGTCTGGCCCTGGGCCTAGTCATTAACCCACTGTGGTCTTGGGCAAGTAACTCCCCCTTCTCTGCCTCAGTTTCCCATTCTTGTCTTCCTCCTAGGCACAGATGCCATCTCCTTTTGCAAAAGCAGTCCTAGATGCCTTCATTATTTGTGTTCTCTCTGTCCTTAATTTCCTTGCACTATACTTTGTTGTTCAGTCATTTTCAGTCACTCTTCATGACCCCATTTGGGGTTTTCTTGGCAGAGATACTGGGATGATTTGCCTTCTCCAGCTCATTTCACAGATAAGGAAACTGAGGCAAACAGGGTTAAGTGACTTGCTCAGGGTGACACAGCTAGTGAATGTCTGAGGCTGGATTTAAACTCAGGACTTCTTGACTCCTGGTGCTCCACTCACTGTGCCAATGCTTATTGTATAAGAAACATGTAGAATGTATGCTCTGTGTGGGCAGGAAATGATATTTCATTTTTCTTTGCATCCACACAACCCGGCACATAGTAAGTTCTTAGTAAGTGTCTTTTGAATTGGATTTAATTGAAGCCTGAATAGGAATCTCCTCTGTACCAGATGAATTCTAGTGTTTCCAAGAAGGTGCTACATTATATTTTAAACTTGTTGAAGTTTTATTCATTTGCTGGTGAGAGAAGAACCAGAAATATGTGTACTAAGTTAATGCATAGTACCTTTCATACTGAAGAGCAGATGTGGAGGCTCCATCCCCAAGGTCTTCAAGGGGATGGATAATTCCCTTGACATTCACCTTGTGAAGGTCATACCCAGAACCGATGATATTGGGAGGTTTTCTTCTGAGTATGTGATTCCCTGATACTATGGTTACTCTAGGTGACCTTTGTGGGGGGAGGTTAGAAAGTTGGTGACATCCCTAGCCATGACAGTGGAAGCTGAGCATGTTGCCAGTTCCATTATTCCTTTCCCTTTGAGACCCAGCCTTGTCGGCCTCCTTGTTTCAGTATATCTAGTGATTTCTGCACCCTGCCATATGATTTTCCAGAATCACAAGATTTTGAGGTAGAGGGCTCTTAGTGATCGTCAAGTCCATTCCCCCTCCCCATGAAATTTTAGAGAGACCAGTGGAGTAGGGGAAGGAGAAATGTACCTCAAGCTAGATGGCAGAGCCCAGGACTGATTCCAAAGTGTCTCACTTTTACCACATTACTTCATAGTCATATGAACATCGTCTTTCATTTTAGTAACTAATCATAAAGCCAATGGTTGTATCCTCTTGAAGGATTAATTCAGCTCCTCCCCACTTTTGGCTTTGCAAGAGGTTCCATCCCTGTTCATATCAATCAGTCAACAAATATCTATTAAGCTCTTACTACCTGCCGTGGACTGCGCTGGGTTACTGGGCAACAGGCTCTCTGCATGTATCTTTTTTGAATGGGATGAGTTCTTTAGTGGTCAAACACATCCCTTTAATCTACGTATTTGGTTAATAATAAACTTCATTGTGGAAACCCAGGGCAAGTGACCCAAATAGTGAAGCCTAGAACCCATTTTCATTATCATCGACAGCCAGATGTGTGGTACTTAGGCAGGGCTACTGTGAGGGAAGGAGCCAGATATCCATAGGCAACACAGGAAAGCCACCTCCTAATTGTCTACCCATGACCCCTGTAGCCCTGGGACCTGGGAAGTCTGCTTTTGAATGACTGACAGTTGAATTAAGGGCACCCCAATGGGTGACCATCCACACAGCTCAAGGATCTTTTAATCTTTTCATAATTTAACCTCCCTTTATTTCTTGTAGATAAAACTCCTTCACTTACACTGTAATATAATGCAACATAACCAATGCAACCCAAACCAACTGCGTACAGTATACACAGCACGGTGCTAGGTGAGGAGATGACTAAAACTTTAGATATCACTGAGACCTGGGAAAGACCTTAGCTGAAAAAGGCCAAGGTCTGCCACCACATCCAGGGCCACCTCCAGTCATCCTGACCTGTATCTGGCCACCGGACCCAGATGGCTCCAGAAGAGAAAGTGAGGCTCCTGACTTGCATGGCTCTGCCTCACTTGAATCTAATTCACTTGCATGTCATGGCATCTGAGGTCATTGGTCCTCTTTGAGAATGAAAGTCAAACTACCCTTTAGACATGACAGGATCACTGCCTTCAAACAGCTTACAGTCTAGGAGTAATGGCTTTGCTTTCTCCTTTCCATTGATATATCCTCATTTCTTCCACTCAGTGCTTCAAATGTGTGTATTAATGAATACTCTGGGATCTATATCTTTATCTCTGTATCTATTTACCTGCTCATATGTATATGTGTGCGTGTGTGTGTGTGTATTTCTGTGCTCTTATGATTTGAAGCCAGTAGCCCTAGGTTGCAATGTGAGTGCTGTTATGCATAACCAGGTCACCTTACAAGAGCCACATACTTCTCTCAGTGTTTTCATCTGTAAAATGGGTTTGATTACCTTGCTGCCACTATCTAATCAGGTTATTTTAAGGAATGTAATTTTTAAGGAAAAAGGAATGAGACTTTGTTAATAATTCAACCTACTGTTTTTCTTTTCTTTTAAAAATCTTTTAAAAATTATGAATTTGACAAACTCCAAGCACAAACATTTCTCTGTGTTGAAGACAAAAAGGAATACATGTGAAACTGAAGTTTTTGGAGAGTCGACATGAGCTTTAGCTCGGTGGGGACAGTACTGTCCTGTGTGGGTTGTGTCTCTGCCTTCTCCCAAAAGCTGGCTTTCATTTGCTGCAGGTGGGTCCCCCACCCCCATTTCTCTATGTGTGTGATAGGTCTGACTGTGTTCCCTCTCCTAGATCCAACCAGGGAGCTCACTGCCTTTTGTAATACAGCTGGCACCTTATGTTTGTCTGTTGCTTTAGCATTTCCAAAGAACTCATCCATGCAAATGGGGGGTCCTGGAATGTTGCCTGAAACTTAGCATTGAGTTCTAATGTGACAGAGGGCATCTCCTGCCATCCATGTCCCAAGCTTGGTCTGCACCCCACCTGCCTGGCTCACTTTCTCGGGGTCTCTTGCCTTGACAATGGCCGTAGCCTCTTGACTGGGATCTCTGTCCAGTGTCTCCCATCCATATGCCACACAGATGCCCCATTAACACCCCTAAACTATAGCTCTGACCATTCCCCTGGCTTAGCTCAGGAAGCATTAGTGCCTTTTGCCTCAAAGATAACATTCAAATTCTTTTTCGGTCTTCAAGGCCCTTCACGATCAAGCTCCAACCTTTCTGCCCGTTACTTGCCCCGGCACACTTTGTGTTCTGAACTGACCTGTCTGTTGTGTCCCACAATGGTGTTCCCTCTGCCACCTCCACACCTTTTCATAGGCTATGCCCCATGCCAAGAATGACGTTCCTCATTCTTAGAATGCTTTCCCCTTTCACTTCTGTCTGTTGGGTTACCTAACTCCCTTCAAAAGTCACCCAAAGTTCTATCTGCCACCCAAGGCTTTTCCTGACTCTCTCGATTTTTAGAGTCTCCCTTTACCCCTGAAATTAAGTGGTATTTACTTTGTATATATATTATATTTACTCATCTATGTTCTTGCTGCTTTCTTCTGATAGAATGTAAGCTCCTTGAGGGCAGTGGGTTATCTTGTTTTTGGTTTTGCATCCCCTGATACTATGCTTATTGAATTTCAAGGAAAGTTGTTCTTCAGTCATTGCAGAGCCAATGTGGTTTACCATGCTGCCTCCCTTCACTTCATGTCACTTCCCTTCATTGGAGAGGCAATGTGGGCTAGCGGAAAGACCTGTGAAAGGTCCTATGGTTGGAATATTTGGCCTCAAATGCCAGCTGTTAGTAAGCGCTTAATAAATGCTTGTTCTCTCTCTCTCTCTCTCTCTCTCTCTCTCTCTCTCTCTCTCTCTCTCTCTCTCTCTCTCTCCCTCCTAGACTCTCTCTCTCATACCTCCCTTCCCCCTCTCTTTCTCCTTCCCTATTCCCCTCCTCTCCCTCTCTCTCCTCCCTCTAACCCCACCCTCCCCTTATCATCCCTCTCCTTCTCTCCCCCTCTCCTTTTTCCTCTTTCATCTCTCCCTTCTCCTCTCTCTTTCTCCCTCACTATTCCCCTTCTCTCCCTCTCCCCTCCCTCTCACTCCACCCTCCCCTTATCATCCCTCTCATTCCCTTCCCCTCTCCTTCTTCCTCTCTCTCTCCCCATCCTTTCCCCCTCCCTTTCTGTTATACTTCCTAACTATGTGCCCATGGGTGAGCCAATTGACCTCTTGGAGCCTCATTTTTTTTTTCTTCTGTAAAATGGCTTGACTGATCCTTGTACTACCTACCTCACAGGGTTGTTGTGAGGAAAGCCCTTTGGCAAAGTAAGTTGTTATTATCATTATTAACTCAAAACTAATAAATGATAAGTTGCTCCTCAACAACAGCTTGGCCCCTTGAGTCCAAAGCAGGCAGCGGAGGAATGCCTCACACTTCAGTTCCCAAGGAAGGCGTGTCAGCGAAAGCAGCCATTCTGACCATCATGTTGCAATCCCATTGGCCTGGAGTTCTCCTTGGTTCTGAAACTTTGATGGATGTAAGACAGTCTGCAGAGGGCAAGGAGAACTCCAGGGGCCTGGGGCTCCCTGTGGACCATGTCAGGACAGAGTCCAAACGGCTGAGGTGGGCCAGCTCCAGCTCTTCATCAGCTCCTGGAGACACCTGCCCCTCCACTGTCATCAGGGGCTGGAGGCAGCAGCGTGGCAAGGTGGGTGAGCCCCTGGAGGGGACCTGGGCCCTGCCCCATGCCTTCCTTCTTCTTGGGCTGCTTCTGGCTTTTCCTTTGTTTCTGGTGTTTTATTTTCCATTGGTGTTAATTATGATGGTTTCTTTTAACAACTGACTCTTCACTCTATTGTCAGTCAATAAGCATTTATTAAGCACTTATAGTATGCCAGGCACTGTGCTAAGCAATGGAGATACAAAGAGGCAAAAGCACTGTCCATGTCCTCGCGGTACTCACATTCAACAGGGGTGGGGGAGGCAGCCTGGAAATAATGGGACAAACACAAGATACATATGGAGAATGTGAAGGAAAAGCATCAGCAGTTGGGAGGGCCAGGACAAGCCTCCTGCAGGAGGTGGCATTGGAGCTGAAGCCTGAAGGAAGCCAGGGCATGCAAGGGCAGCAGGAAGGAGAAAGCATTGAATGAATTGGGCACATCCAGGGAGAGCTGTGGAGAGGATGGGCTGGGGAGGCTGGAGCACAGAGTATAGGGAGGGGAGAAAAGTAGGAGAAGACTAGGAAGCTAGGCTGGGCCAGGGAGCCCAGAGGCCTGGTGCTGGAGGGCAGAGCACTGTGCTGGAGGAGCTGTTCCCCATGCAGTGACAGAAAGCAAAGGTGGCATACAACAGTCTGATTGCATGCTAAGGTGAGAAGGAAGTCAGAGGATGCATGATGGCCTGGGAAGCTGGAGCAGCATTTCAGCTTGAGCATGAATTCAAAGTGGAAACAGTCTTGAAGCTGTGTGTGTTGGGTGAAGAAGGAAGGGTAGCTTTGGGACAGACTGGTTTGGAAGCATTTTATATGAAAGAATAAAAAGATGAATAATCCCAAGGGATCACACATAACCCTTTGCCATCATTAGTGGCTCCCATGCCAATAAAGCCCTAGCCACATGAACCTTCAGAGAGCCCAGGTCTGCCACTCACTGAAGGGGAGAGGGAGATGGGGGAGCACATTGGTATCCAGGGCCACAGAATGTCAGAGGTCCTAGTTTGGGGCCCTCATCTCAGATGTTAGTACCTTCATCTGAAAACACGTTGAGACAAAAACTTCTCATTCCCAAAGAGAACTCCATTTGGTCTTCTAAACAGTCAGCCTGAATACATTGTTAAGTAGCCAGAGTCTTCCTGGTAATTTCTCCTTCCATTGAATATTTGAAATGGACTTGTCCTTTAAAATGAACAATCAGTAGTTCTCATTTACAGTGTATTGCCTGGCTTACAAAGTACTTTTTGTTATGAATGTCCTGGCCAATATTTAGCAATTTTTTTCTTGTGTATGTCTGAATCAACTAAAGAGTGGCTCCAATGCCTTCCACTCTAGAGCTCCTACCTGACCTTGGTATGGAAGCCAGACTAGGTTACCCCACCCTGAAAGAAAGGCCAGGGTAGTGACAGCATCTGGTACTCTGGGATTGGCTCATTGCCTACATCTCAGAATTCCTGAGATGGAAGGGATCTTATAGGCTGGGTGCTCCTTTCCAAAGCTGCTACAGCATACCTCAGGAGGCAGAACTGCTGTCTTTTGCGGGGGGTTTCATCATTTTGCTTCATGTTACACACATTTCTGAGGGGCTCTACAATATGCCTGCTTGACCAGCCTCTGTTGGAGCCCACAGGAGACACAGCTGCCAAAGGAAGAGGGCTATTGGGCAGAATGGCTAAAGGGGTGAAATCATAGCCAAGTAGAGGGTGGCACTGTAACTCTGTGTCTAAAAAAGCCAGAGGAGCAGCTACATGGTGCAGTGGATAGAGCACTGGCCCTGGAGTCAGAAGGACCTGAGTTTAAATCTAGCCTCAGACACTTGACACTTACTAGCTGTGTGACCCTGGGCAAGTCACTTAACCCCAACTGCCTCACCAAAAAAGCAAGGGAGAGGTGAAGCTGCTCATTGTAGCAAAAAGAACCATAGCTTTTCTGCCTGCCTGCCCAGGGAAGCCAAAGGAAAGGAGAAAAGAAATAGGAAGGCTGTTGGCAATAGGAAAAGTAATTAAATAGAGTCAGGGCAAATCAGATCACATCAAAGATTTATAAGATTGAAATATGAAATGACATAGAGAGACAGCGAAGGCCTGGAATAATAGAGACCTGGGTTCAAGTCCCACCTTGGACACACACAGTCACTTAAACTCTCAGTGCCCCAGGAAACTCTCAAAGACAGGAATTAACATTTTTTTCATACAATCTTTATTAAAGTTATACAAAAAGTTCCCCCAAAGTGAAAAAATACTTTATATGCAAAAGGATCATCCTTTGAGAGCAGAAGGGTCCTCCCTCCTGCCTCCTCTGGGAGGTTCAAGCAGCAGGTCCCCGGTCAGCTGGTGTCTGGTTTTCAGCCTCTGCCTCCATGTTTTCTGTAGCCTCATTTTTTTCAGCCTGTGGGACCCCTTTGGAAGTCTGCTGAAGCCTACAGACCTCTTCAGAGAAATGTTTTTAAATGTGTAAAATAAGATGGTATGACAAAGGAATGCAGATTAAAAAGACTATAAATTATAGATGAGCCGCTGCTCAGACTGTGTATAAGTAAATGGAGTTTTTACCCTACAATTTCCCTGCACTGATGAAGTCACAGGTCTAACACCTTCCTCCTCCTTAAAAAATAGCTACCAGGAAAAGCCTGCATTGGAGAACCAGGTTCTGTTCTCAGCTCTGTCTTTTTATGGCTACGTGACTCTGGGCAAGTCCCTTCTTTGGGGGCCTCGGTTTACTCCCTGTAAAAAGAGGGGTCGCTTTAGATGGCCTTTTAGGTCCCATCAGGGTTTGATATTCAGTGATTCCTTATTATAGTGGCTCAAGAGGGTCCTAATGTAAAAAGGTTTTATTAAAAGGCTTTTAATCAAGCAGTATCAGTGGAACCTAGAAAGGAGCACTGAGAATGGAAATTAAGGGAAGAGATTGTTAAAGTGTTGTGGAGGAAAGAATGGGGTACATAATACCACCTGCATGATTTTGAGGAGCCTGTATTCTTTCAGGTTTGTTCTTGCAATTTGACTCCTGGGTGAAATTCTAGAGGGTGGGGGTGGGGAGGGCTATGGGGTTTTGTGTGGTAGCATCCACATTACAGTTCTTTTCTGAATTGGTCATCCAGGACTTGAAACTTGGAGGTGAATAGAAGAAATGAAGGGGATGGGTTTTGTTGATGTCCACATCTGACTTAAAGAATTGCCAAGGGCCCTAGGGTAGCAGTTTTCCTCTCCTGTAAAATAGGTTTAATAATTTTTGAAAAATTCAATTTTATTTTATTTTCAGTTCTAGATTCTCTCCATCCCCCACATCTCCCCAATGAAAAGGCAAGAAATCCAAAACCATTTACAAATACGTAGTCATGCAAACACATTTCCTCATTAGATATGTTTAAAAAAACAAGGTAAAAAGACAAAACTATGCTTCAATCTGTGCTCTCTATTCACCAGTTCTCCATCTGAGAGTGGGTAGCATTTTTCATCATGAGTTCTTTGGAACTGTGGTGGGTCATTGTGTCGATCAGTGTTACAAAGTCTTTCACAGCTGATTACCTTTGTGATATCGCTGTTACTTTGTAATTCATTCTGGTTCTACTCACTTCACGTTGCTTAGTTCATACAAATCTTCCCAGGTCTTTCTGAACCCATCCTCTGCATCATTTCTTACAGCACAATAGTGTTCCATCACATTCATGTGTAATAACGTTCAGCTATTCTGGTTTAATATTTCTTGTTGTACCTGCCTCCCAGGGTAGTGAAGGGTAGCAAAGGCTACATTCTCCAGAAGTATGTTCTGAAAGAGCTAGATTTGCTTTCAATGACAGTGCAAACCTGTCTTTTTTGGTTTTCAGTAAGGAGAGGACAAAATAATGAATATCTACAGCTGAGAGGGTTGTGTTTTGAGACTTCTATTGGAAGCGACAAATATGTAACACTACAAGCTGTTCTGCAATAGATAAGCGTGAAAGATACAAATGGGCAGCTTTTGAAAGATTTACTCACTTTACTTGGATATGGGAAAATGTTACAAATCACCAATAATACCATCAGAGGAATGCAAATTTAAATGAATTGAATTACACCATGCTCCAGGCAAGTTGGATGGAAAACTGCAGGAAAAGTGAGTGTTGGAGAGGCTGTAGGAAGACAGGCACACTAAGATACTGCTGGTGGGATTCATCTGCTCATTCTGTGAATCGGGCTGATCATTCAGTGGTTTAGTTTGGAATTAGATAATAATCGTCATTAATAAAATATCCATGATTAGCATTTATATAGTGCTTTAAGGTTTCCAAATGCCATACACATATCATCTCATTTAATCCCTATGACAATCCTGTGCTTTATTTCCTCTGTTTACATCCTTGGAAACTGAGGCTGGGAGAATTTAAGTGACTTGCCCAGAATCACATAGCTAGTAAGGGTCTGAGGCAGGGTTTGAACTCAGGTCTTCTGGATTCCTAGTCCAGCAGTCTAGCCACTGTGCCACTCAGCTGCCTACACCCTTGATGTTCTTTGACCTGGCAGTTTCACTATTAAAGGTCAATGATAGAAATTAAGATGTGGCATATACAAACATTTTCATGTCAACACTCTTTGTGGTCACAAAAAAGTGGAAAAGATGTGAGTGCCCATTGCACCAATTTTCTCTTTTCATTCCATAGATCCCGGAATGCAATCAATCTCTCCAGGGTTCAGCACTGCCCCTTGGGACAGGGCCATGACAAGCAGGTGTTTGCTCTCTTGCTTCCAGAAGTGTTGTGCTCTGCCACCTGGCATAGGTTATTATTGTTTATTTAACCCAATGTCCATCCAGGACCAGACTTGCTTTGGTAATTGGGTGAAGCCATTCTCCTTGAGAGCATCTCTTTGCAGAATCTTTAAAATGGCACGAATTCTGCCAACTTCTCAAACATTATTTCATTACCACTTCCAGCTCCTTTTTTCCCTTTCAAATCTAGGCCTTTCTATTTAGAGTGAGTAATCATTTAATCTCCTAGAAAAAAAGACAGCTGCGTGGCAGGGCCAGATCTCTGAGGGTCACTCTGGGGTTAACCCCATATTGTGGGGAAGTCATTTGATACCTGAAAAAATTGTGTACTCTTTCCACATGTTCAATTCCCTAGGAACTGTGTTACCATGAGCAGAAGGCACAGATTGAGCTAATCCCAGAATGGAATTTAAGAACAGAAAGAAAGGAGTTAGTAGCAGGAGACTTGCTTGCCACCTGCTCAGAAAACTTAAACCCCCCTTCTAAGGTTTCTCTGGTAACTTGATGAAGACAAAGCCTTTTGGATTTGGAGCCAAAGGTCCTGGGCCTCAGTTTCTTTATTTGTAAAACAGGGTGTCTCCAGGGTCACTGACAGCTCCAGAGCTATGATTTTCCAATTCATGGAGGAATTTTCTTTCTTGCTTCTCCTCTGACTGTCCACCTGGGTAGTTAGGGGCTTTCTCACTGCCTTGGGAAGTTGAACATACAAAGAAAAAGGAGGTAAAGTCTGAGCCTGATCAATAATTCTTGTACCCAGGGTACAGTCAGTGGTGGTGGTGGTGGTGGGGGATTTATATCATTGCTCTGAGGTATGCCTTGCCCCAATCCCCGCCAAGAGTGGTAGAGGTATAGTAAAACTGAAAATAGAGAAGCTGGGCTGTGAGAGAGTGGTGAGCCATTGGTGGGAGCTGGGGGTCCTAGGGGAAGGCAAAGGAATAGAGCCACAGGGGAAAAGCACACTCCCTATCCCCATGTTGGCATGTTAGAATACAGTCCAACTGGGCCTCACTTTCTTCATCCATAATATGAGGAGGTTGGACTATATGGCCTCTCAGGTCCCTTCTAGTTCTGAATCTGTCATTTATGAATCTGTGATACCATGAATGGAGTTAAACGCTAAGGACTCAGTTATGCAGCTGATACATGTATTTTTCTCGTTTATCTTCTTTTTACTCTTTCTTATTTGGATAACCAGAATTTTGCTAAAGCTAGACTTTTGAGGATGGCCCAGTGGGCTGAATGGTGGACTTAGAGTCAGGAAAATCTAGGTTCAAATGCTACCTCTGACACTTAGGAGCTGTGTGACCCTGGAAAAATCACTTACTCTATCTTAGATTCAGTCTTTTTGTCTGTAAAGAAAGTACCTGTCATATCCACTTCCCAGAGTTGTTGTGGAGATTGAAGTAAATAATTTCTATGAAACACTTTGAAAATCTATTATCTCTTTATGAAATAGCATGAGGAAATGCTAGTGTTGAAAGAGTTGTCTGTTTCTTTTGGTCATTTCCTATGAGTTTACAGAAACCTTTGGGACATGTTATGTTAACCCTTACTTCACTCTGTCCATGGTTCCCTTTCTTGGATGGATGGCTGCATAGAAAGATAGATTAGACAGCTAGATGATAGATAAAGGGATAGCTAGATGGATGAGAGAACATTTATTAAGCACTGGTCAGTGCCACACACTGGGCTACAAAAACACAAGGAAACATGACCCCCATTTTCAAAGGATTTGTGTCCTAATAAGGGAAGACAAAATATAAAAGAGAGTTGGAAAATTGTATGTGGGGGTGTGTAGGGAAGATAAGGTAGTTGATGGGGTAGGTCATGAAGTCTGCAGAATGAATTGAGCAGGGATTAAAGTGAGCAAGATGGCTGGGGGCCCTTCCAAAATAGGGATCCCAGCCCTGAACTCAAAAATCAGTACAGCAGGCCCTAGGACAGTCATCCCATGCTGGGCAAGGCTGTTGGTGGAAGATGGAGCAGTGCTTAGCATGAGTTGAGCCAAGAGTTAAGTGGATATCATGGATGAGGCCCCCAAAGAGCTGGATTGTGGCTCTGCTTTGGTTCTTATCCATTCAATTCTGGTATCATCTGCTTGTCTCATGGCAACAGCCACCCATGGCAGCAAGTGCTTGGGAAGCCAAGAGTAGAGGCAGTGCAGTTAGGCCTTTGAACGTGGCAGGTTCAAATAGGTTTGGAACCCTGCATCTTTGGATTAATTTTCTTGCAGAGGTTTATGGATACAGCATGGTCCCAAAGCAGCCAGTCTTGTGGCACTCCCTATTTCTTGACAGGGTATAAAATGCCTGCTGTTTCTCGTTTTCCTTGTTATTGTCTAGAGTCCCATTCCTTTGGCCAGCATCCCTGGCCTTTTGCCTAGGGAAGAGGGAAAATTCTATTCCTTAGCTATTGATTTTTATATGTCTTCTCTCCTTTGGGTTTACTAAGGACAGAATTCTGTCTGGTTGTATCCAGCTCTTAGCATAGTACCTGGCACATAGTAGGTACTTAATAAATGCTTGTTAACTTGACTTGGACATGTGGGACAAGAAACTTTTTTCACTGGAGATACATGAAAAATTTTAGAAGGTTTTATGACCTCTTAGTCTGGGAGCAGGATGCTTGGGACACATCCAATCTTTCATGGCCAATGGCATAAAAGCTTGGATCAGGGGTGGTCCTCTGAGGGCTTGGGCTTCCCTTCAATATCAGCTTCTACACTGTATCATCCATAGTTGAGTTTGGGCCAGAGACAATGGGCCTGGGTTGTCTCTTGCAATTATAAATAACATAGCCATGGTGTAGCAAAAAGTTCTTTATGAACAAAATCAATGCAACAAGGAGAAAATGGGGAAAAAGGAAAAATATTTTTTGCATCAAAGAGCTCTGATATGGTATAGTGAAAAGAAAGCTAACTCCAAAGGCAAGAAGATGGGTTCAAATTCTGTTTCTGAACCATTTGGGTTGCCAAGTCACTTAACCTTGCAGTGTGCCAGACTATAAATTTCAAAGAAAGTGGTAACCTGCATTAGCAGAGGGAGTTTCCTCACACCAATTAAAAAACAATATCAAACACTTTTTCTGCTGCTTTTAAATTGGTTTTAAGTGAGGGAGGACTTTGCAAGGGTGCCAGCCTCACTTTCTCCTCTAGAGCCATCTGAGTCCAGGGAAGAGATTATATTAGGATGACTGGAGATGGCCTTCATGTGAGACATTAAAAAGGTAGAAATGACAGTGCTTGAAAATTGATTGGCTATTGGGGGTGTTAAAGTTGAGGATGACACATATATTTGGAACTTGGGTGACCAGGAGGACTGTGTTGTCTTAGAGAATAATAGAGGAGGGTTTGAATATGTTGAGTTCAGGATGTCTATGGGACATCCATTTCTATATGTCCAATAGGCATTTGGAGGTCAGGAGAAAGGTTTAGGGCTGGACAATTAAATCTATGAATCATTTGCATAGAGATGATAATTAAATCCATGGGAGCTGGTAAGATGACCAGTTGAAATAGTACAGAGGTGGTAGAGGAGAGGATCCAGGACAGATCCCGGTGGGACACCTGCCATTAGAGGGTATGATCTAGATGAGGATCCAGCAAAGGCAAATAAGAAAGAGCAATCAAACAGGTAGGAGGAGAACAAGGACAGAGAAGTGGGATGAAAACCAAGAGAGAAGAGCGTGGCATAGAGAAGAGTGTGGCATGGAGAAGAGGGCTAATGACAGTGACAGAGACACCAGGGTCAAGAAGGTTAGAGATTGAGAAAAGGCCATTCAATTTGGCAATGAAGAGATCATTGGTGACTGTGGAGACAGCCATTTTGGTTGAATGATCAAGTCAGAGTCTCCACTGGGTTTGAACATGAATGGGGTGGGCTGGAACCTCAAATGAAAGGAGGCCTGGCCTAAAGAGTTAGTGTCTACAGAAGAATACATGTAACTGGCAAACAGGGCCTACTGATGCATTTGCCTAAGATTTTCTCTCTGGAGGTTGGAAACATCCAAATGCCCCAGTGTGGCTATGTTTGGCGAGAGAAGCCTGGAGAAACCTGTAGTTTCCCAGAGTTGTAAGTAGATATTTTTTTAATCCATGGCAAGTCCTGGCACAAAATTTGCCCTCTATTCATTTTCAGGGAAGACTATAGATGCACAAAGATACTATGGATCTGCCTCTGGAAAGGAAATGGGAATGGATGTCAAGGAGAAGGCCTGTCAGAGTAGCTCACCCGGGATGTGAGAGCAAGTGCTAGCAACTCCTTATTCTTGCTAACAAGAGAATTAGTTTAGCTGCTTCTATGCTATTGAAGGAGTGCATCCACTACCATTCCCCTTTAGAGTTTAGTGTTCTGGGACAGAGCCCTGGTAGCCCCACCCTAGTTCTGGTTCTGTCTGATATTTGCTTATATCAATGTTTCTCTTCCCAGAGAATCAAAGGAACTTTGCACATCTTTGCGAGGCTGGGGAGAAACATTTTTCCAAAAGTTCAGTAACCATAATGGTAATGACAAATCTGAAAAATGAATCTTTTCATTGATACCTCAGGCACATTTGTTGCAGGGTGTGAGTGGTTACAAAGCTGGGGAAGGGTGATGGTGGTGGAGGCCTCATGTGAATGGTCAGAGAGGGTGACTGAAAAGAGGCTCAAGAAAGCATGTATGGACAAGGCAAGCTCTGTGGAGCTGTAGGTGGCTATACAGGGTGCCAACCTTTGCCTTAGGGAACCCAGATCGTGAGGAGAGGAAAACACAGTTGGAGAATTGTGTTCAACAGTCCCAGAAGGAACGACATAGCTATTTCTTTCCTCAACTCAAGTGGGCTATGAAACTGATGCCCTAGGGCACAATTGCTAAGGACACAGATAAGGTTGAATGAAGAAGACTCAAAGATGAGCTGGTCTCAGACTTCAACTGAGACTTCTAGGTGGGAAATAAAGCAAAGGTCCCACCTGGTTGGGTTCAGTTCTTCTTGCGGTCAGACTTGAATAGCAGCACTTGAAATACCAAAACTGAATTTGACTTACTGCTATTTCATAAGAATCACCCCCAGAAATCACTCTTTAAACTGAAGGAGAGAAGGGAAATTCTTACCTCCTGTGGTAAGAATTTAAGACTCTGGGCTGACAGTAGCAGAAATGAAAAAAGCTGATTTTGGTAAGGCACTTGAGAAGATGGAATTTTCCATCCTGTTTGCCTTCATTCGAAGAAGAAATAAGGTGAAATGATCTTGGTTAAGCAAATCAAATGACCATGTTCCAGAATGCTTCTAAAAAGGGGAGGCTACTGGAGTATACTATGGGTCTGCTCTTCAGACTACCCTGTCAGAGATGAAGAGAACTTTCCAGGGATAAGATGACCCCTTGAGTTGCCTTTTAACTCCTACATCTTAGCATTTTAAAGAATCCAGTAGACTTTTGTTTTTATCATATTTCAAATGCATTGCGTACTAATGCTTTGGAGCCATCAATGGATTTGTGACTCCACCTCAGTGGTTATTTCTTCCCATTGTGCAGATTGCACCCCCTCTTCAGACTTTCCTATTTTCCTCTAGTTTTTCCATGGAATCCAACATCCACCTCATGTGCATATTCTTTCTTCTAGGTCTGAGGCTCTTAACCTGGGGTCTGTGAACTTGTTTTTATTTTAATATTTGTATAACTATATTTCAATATAATTGGTTTCCTCTGTAGTCATATTCATTGTAGACACTTGGAATTTATATTATAAGAAGGGGTCCATGGTTTCACCAGAGTACCAGAGAGATCTAGGATATGAAAAAAAGGTTACCTTACAACTCTGATAATTTGGAGATCACAGTTTGTCATAGAGAATGCTACAGACCACAATTCTAGGATGTAATAGAGGTGGATATTTTATTCAGTGGTTACTACAGGATGTAACATGGAGAAGTACCAATTGATTCATAGAAAAAAATCTCTGGGTCAAATAGATTCACTTTAGTATTTTCAACTACCATATATTATAAAATACAAAGAAATAAAAAACAAACAACAAAACAAAAGCAGGGGCAGTCATGCTGGATCGCAAGCTATTGTTAAGAATAAAGCAGGTGAGCTTCATAAAATGAGGCCCAAAGGTTGAATATACTATTGTCAGATATGGGTCGGTAAGATCTCACAACCTTGTTCATCACTGTGACAAGGGAGTTGCTGGTGATGCTAAAAGTACATTAAAAATTGGCAAAAGGCTAGATGAGGGTAGGAAGAGCATGCTCACTGTGTAGTGACATGAGGACTAATTTAAAGATGGAATCACTCATATCACTAGAGAGCAGATGGGAAGGGGATGCCCTCTTTGCTTCCACATAGTCATCCAAAGTTTGCCATTATAGAGCACCACTAGGGGAACATTCATGTGAAACAAACAGGGGTGTTTGCATCCAGAAGCAGCTTGGAGCCATTAAGCACAGTCCCAATTCCCAAATACGATCTAGCCATGCTCACTTCCTTCTAGTCAGTTCTGGGCCCAGTTCACTGCACATCATCAGTGCCTTTCCTATGGTAGATAGTTGTACTTATGGTCTGACTCAATGAATTAACCATCCAAATGTATGTCACAGGCATTTTTCATCCATTTGTTTGTTCCTGTGTGGTTTCTTAGGCTAATCTATTTTTTAGTAACTGTAGCTGTCATCAAGAAATCCTTGTGACTTTCAGAAGCCTCATGCCAAAAGTATAATATTGTCCGCAAACAGCAACACCAGAAGAAACACACATTTTATAGGGAATTCTTATGTTTGTATCCTCTTCAAGAACTTTCCCGAGAGGGGCAGATACCTTAGTAATATGTTTCCCTGCTTCATGGTATACTGTACTTCATGATATTGACATTATCAGGGTGCGTTATCTTCGTGACTATATCTGTAGAATAATCTTGAGTGATCTTAATATCTTAGCATGTGCCTGAGAGGTGGCTTGTTAGAGGAAGCTGCACTTTACTCAACCAAACCCTTTTTGTGTGATCAATAAGCAGGAAACTTGGTGGGAGCTTGGTGCACCTTTCCAACAGATATGTGAATGTTATTTACTGAAACCTGCTTGTTCCTTGATAAATCTACAGGTTTATAAGATCGTAGATGTGAGCTGGAAGGGATTTTAGAGGCTATCAAATCCTCTCCCTTCATTTTAAAGATGAGGAAACTGAGGCACAGGCAGGTTAAATGAGTTGTCCAAGATCACACAGCTAATAATTATCTGAGATAGGATTGAATCCCATATCTCTTTGACTCCCAATTCCATGTTCTATCCACTAGTCTGCTTGGCCTTGATACAATAACTGTTATGCATCAATGGGAAGTATGTCGACTCTTTCCAAAGAACATTTCAATTGTTCACACTCTCGATGCTGTCTTTTCTTGGCATAGCCTCAGTAATGCCGATGTGGAAGGGACCCTTGCTTGGATTAGTGAAAGCACGGAGTGAGTGATATGGAGTGGGCTGTTTCAAGTTGTTAAGAAGAAATTATAAAAGTCATTTGAAGTCAAAAAAATGGAAAATTTTAAAAACTTATTCAAAAGAAGAAATAAAAAGAGTAACTAACAATTAGAATGTCTCAGTTTCAGAGTTTAATTTACTAAAGCTGGGATGGGGAATGAGAGGCTGGAGGAACTTCATTGACTGTGCTCCATTGACTGTGTCAGTGATCGTGAGCTCACCTCTCACATCTGCCCCACCTCAGGACCCAGAGAGGTTCCTCATTTGAGCTGAGGGCAAGTGGTGGGTACCTGGGACACTGGTGCAAAGCTGCTACTGGGCCAGCCATGAAAGAGGGTGATCAGCTCTCCTCGGCTCACAGCAACCTGATGAGAAATAGCCCTTACTCTGTAGCTGCCCCCACCCATGAAGAGGGCAGGGAAGCCAGGCCTGAGGTTCTGTAGTCTCTTCAGGAAATGAATTGGTACAGCAGCTGTAGCAAGGGGAGTGCTGCACTCAAGCTCCAAGGAGAGCAAGCCCATTTCTGAGAAGCAGATGGCATCATGTGTTCCATAAGGGGACATCATGCAGGGGCACCCTTCTCAGAAGGTAATGGTACTTTAGTGGACAGATCAATGGACTTGGAATCAGAAGAACTTGGTTTGAGTCTTAACTCTGCTACTTTGTTTCCTTAGGAGAGTGTCTCTGGGCCTCAGTTTTCCTACCTGTTAAATGAGGGAGTTGTACTAGATAGCCTCTGAGATCCCCTTCAGCCCGCTGATCCTTTGGAAAGAGGAGCAGGTGGGCACTCCCAACACAACACCATCGCAACGGCAGATGTTCCCAACACAACACCCTCGTAATGGCTGATAGGCAGTTCCAACACAACACCCTCACGATAGCAGATGGACGCTCCCAACACAACACCCTCACAATGGCAGATGGGCACTCTCAATACCAGAATCCATGTCTTGGCTCTGCTACTAAATTGCTTTATGGCCTTGGGCAAGTCCCTTGCCTTTCCTAGGCTTTAATTTTTAGATCTGTAATGAGAAGGGCTTGGATGAGAGATGACCTCTAATGTTGCCTTTAATTCTCTCCCCTAAGGAACACCATGACAGGTCCCAGACTTCCTATGCAACCAGTCTATGTGCCTTGGAACAGTGATCAGCAAGGGGCCCTTGTGGAAAGTCATTTCTTGAGTTTTCATCAGTTTTCCAGACTCGGACCAGATCTCTGTGCCTCAACTTTCATGAGAAGGCACTCTTTTCAAATTGATAATTGAATGTGAAAGAAACCCATTTTCCATTAGCCTGTGACACACAATGCAATTTCAATGCTTTACTTGCTTAGGATGGTCTTTTCTTGGGGGAACTCATCACTGTGGCTTCCCAAAGGCCAAAAATGCCATTTCCACCCAGTCTGTCCACTGAACTTGACTCAGAACCAGATGTAAAAGATAGAAAAAAAAGGCACAGGAAAAAAACCAGCTCCATAAAAGAGAGATAGATGTCAAAACAACATGATAATTGGAGGGACAGACTAGTAAAAATGTGCTCTTTTAGGCAGTAGTAAGGACCAGAGGAGGGTAAAATGCATGACAGAATTTGAAATGACACCAATGGGGAAGCGAGGTGTAGCAATCTCCCTGCATTTTTCGAGAATTACCGGAGAGCATGCAGTCTAACATTTAACGTCCAAGAGAACCTATCAGCAGCGTCCCTGGCTGGTAGTCAACTGCCCTTTTACTTGAAGACTTATTCCCTTTCCTCTTGGGGTCCTGCTCCTATGATTTGTAAGTTTTTCCTTATATTGGAATGTAATGAGCTTCCTGCAACATGTACATATTGCTTTTATTTATTTAACATATAGCCAAGCAGAGCAAATCCTCTGTCTACATGCAGGCCCTGCAAAAGCGTGAAGATTTAGGGGTAGGGGACCTGAGTTCAGATCCTGGCTCTCTGAATCATTACCTGTGTGACTTTAGGCAAGTCACCTCGCTGGGCTTCAGTTTCTTCATTTAAAAAAACTTACGGGACTGGACTAGTTCTACTCTAATACCCGTAATCCTGTGGTCTTGTTAAGCCTTCTCTCCTTCAGGCTGAATGTCTCTAGTTTCTTTGAAGGCTCTTCATGTAACATGGTTTTGAGTCACATGGTTATCATGTTTTCCTTCCTCTGGACTCTCTCCAGATTCTCTTTTCATTCCTGAAATATGATGACAGAACCATACAGGATACTCCAGATGTGATTAGACAAGAGCAGAGGAGAGCAGAACTCGCTTCCCTCATCGTGGACAAGAGGACTCTCCTAATGTGGATTAATGTTTCACTGGCTCACTTGGCCATTGTGTCACATGGTTGACTCATTGAGATATTAGTCCACCACATCCCCCAGAGCCCTTGCCTGGGACCTGCTGTTTAGCCAACAATACTCAAGCAGCTGATTTTCTTTTGAATCCATGCAGAGAAAAGCTAGAAACCAGGAACCATGGTCTTTATATTTTCCCTAGTAAGTTTCACCGTATTAGGTTCAGTACATTGTCCAGACTTTTTTGGATTCTGTATTGTCTAACATCGGCTGTCCCAATCTGTCTGTGTATGCCAGTGTTCTAGAAGCCTGACCATTAAGGCACATCTAGTGTATGAAGAACTTGGGTGCCCTGCAGAAAGGATGGGCCAGAGGGGGAGAAATCCTTCAGAAGACTCTCTCAGGAGACCTGGGGGTAGCCATACACCCCAGATTAGGTTGCGGGTGAGCTTAGGTGAGACTCTGGGGTCCAGGCAGATGATCAGATCCTTCCAAAGTTCTCAATCCTTTTGCTTCACAGCTCCATTCAAAGGATGGGAATGGAAGGGATTGAGGCACAAAATTATCAGACAGAGGAACTCAAATTAGACATCAAGCCCAAGTGTAATCCCTTGGGTGGGCAGGAGAGGGAATGACACTTTCTTAACCATTGACCTTAACAGAATTGAAAGGCTGCCCATTGAATCTGGATTGGTTGGAGGGCACGATGGGTAACATTGGACTTGGTGTCAAGGAGCCCTGAATTCAAATCCTGCCTTAGACGCTTACTGACTCTGTGACCTGGACAAATTTCTTAACTTCTCTCAGCCTCAGTTTCCTCATCTGTAAGATTAGAACTCTAATAGCACCCACTCCCAGGGTTGCTGTGAGGGTCAAAATGAGACAACATTTGTAAAGTACTTTGCCAACCTTAAAGGGGCACGCACACGTTATTCTTGTTACAAAACCTAAGATGAGCGGGTCAAATCCTCCTCCAAATGCTCTTTGACTGACTGGCTCCTGCCAGGATGGCCATATCCCAGCTGATTGATTGAAGAAACCCCCACTAAATGCTCTGACTGTTGCTCTCCAGTGATACAGTTGAAATAGCATGGCAGTCCCTGTCCTTGAGGAGCTTATGCTTCTGATGGGAGGAAAGACCTAGAAGCGAGTGGTGGCCAGGGAGTGGGAAGGGCTCTGCCTTTGGAGTCCAGGAGACCTGGCAACAGAAGGCTGGGGACAGAAGGGCATCCAGATATGGCCTACAGCAGAGCCCCAGCCTTCCGGCATTTCTCCAGCCATGTAGCAAGCGGAAATGCCTCTGAATATACGCAAATTCAGACTGGCGTCCCTTAGAAGAGTCATTTGACTTCCTATATTCGTATTCTTTTCTCCTGGCCAAGGTTTCAATCCCCATCAGGCCATGCAGGTTCTCCTCCCTCCCTTTTTTTGGTTTTTAGTTTCCTGTACTATCTATCACAACTGGAGCTTTTCCAAAGAAAATATTCCCCCTTCTTTGGAAAATGGTTAGGTCATAGCAACCTTGCTCCTCCTGACTGTTGCTCTCCAGTGAGAGGATGTCTCTCAATGAGACAGCTGACATGATTTACAGCAGTTTTCCTTTGGACAGAGATGCAGGAGTAGCCAGCAATCCCATTTAGAGGGACGAGAAAGGACTGTGGAGCCTAAACAGGTCTATCTGGTTATTACTGCAATTGCGGATTTCAGAATTCAGAGCTGAGAGGCGCCATCTCAGTCAGCCCCCTGATTTTACAGGTGAGGAAACTGAGGCCCAGAGTGGGGAAAGCAGCTTAGTTTAAATCACACTAGCAGCAGAGGCAGTAAAACAAGACCCTCAATTTCAAATCCAGTACTCTTTCTGGGAGAGATTGTAGGCCATGTGGTGCCTCCAAAAATGGAGCCATTTCACTGTTTCCTCCACCTAAAAACAAACAAAGAAACAACTTCATTATTAGGATCTTAGTAACCATCAACAAGTATATATTCTAATATATAAGACAGAACAAAAAGAAGGCTTTCCATAAGAGATTCTGCTCTTCCATGAAGTGATATTAGTTTTTTCTTAATGTTTGTTAAATTTAAAAGGTTGTACCAAAATTACTGTGTTTCTGCTTCTAAAGATTTTCCCACTATAATGTTTTGCTTTATCCATGCTCTTTTTCACTTTTTTTATATGTCATTTCTCAGTAACTCATCCCTGTACCCCATCAGAAAACTGACTTTGTAACTATTCTGTATAATCATGCAAAATAAATTAGCACACTGGCTGAGTTAGAAAAATGTATGTCTCATTTAACACCCCAGCCCGTTAACTTTCTGCCAATGGACAGGAGGTCTGTGTCATCATCAGTTTACCGAAGCCATGACTGGTCTGTCATTGTTTGATTATAGTTCTGAAGACTTTTCAAATTGTCATCCTGACATTATGGTGGTCATTATAAATTGTTCTCCTGAGCCTGCTTTGTCGATTCCTTACCAGTTCATATCAGCTTCCAAAGTTTCTCTGAATTCTTCATATGGAGCATTTCTTGTCATGCAATAGTATTCCATTACAGTCATATCCCACAGTTTGTTCATTCACTGCCAATTTGTATGTATCCACATTCCAATTCTTTGCTACCATGAAAAGTGCTGATATAAATATGTACATATGAGAGAGTCCTAAGGTCCTCTTATCTTTGGCCTCTTTAAGGTTAATCATGACATTTATAGGTCAAAGGGTATTTACAACTAAATGATTTTTTGGATACAATTGCAAATTATTTTCCAGAATGTATGGATTGGTTAGCATTTCTTACAGAGCATTAGTGTGCTTCCCAACACCTCTTCATCAATGGCCTTTTTCATCTTTGCCAATCCGTAGGATATAAGATGAAACTTCTGAACTGTTTTTATTTTCACTTTATTTTTTATTAGTTCTTTGAAGTGTCCTTTCCTATGAATGATGATAGCTTATATTTCTCAATATGAAAGCACCGGGGATTCTAAGCCCATTCATATCCTTTGATCACTTATCTATTTAGGAATAGCTCTTATTCTGATTTATTTATATTAATTCTTATGAAACTTGGATATCAGACCTTTTTCTGAGATCTTTCGTACAAATGTTTGTTTCCAACTAACTTCTTCTGATTGAATTCTAGCTGCATTGATTTTCTTGTGCAAAACTTTTTTTAAAATTTTAAGTAATAAAAACTGCCCATTTTATCTTCTTTGTTTACTTTTATCTTTTGCTTAGTTAAGAATTCTCCTAGAGGGGGCGGAGCCAAGATGGCGGCTGGTAAGCACGGACTAGAGTGAGCTCCGTACCCGAGTCCCTCCAAAAACCTATAAAAATGGCTCTGAACCAATTCTAGAACGGCAGAACCCACAGAACAGCAGAGGGAAGCAGGGCTCCAGCCCAGGACAGCCCGGATGGTCTCTGGGTGAGCTCTATTCCACACGGAGCTGGGAGCTGGGAGCTGGGAGCTGGGAACGGAGTGGAGCAGAGCCCAGCCTGAGCGGCGTGGACGATCCAGACCGGAAGCCGGGCGGAGGGGGCCCTAGCGCCCTGAATACGTGAGCAGTTACCAGACCCCTCGACCCACAAACACCAAAGACTACGGAGAAGGTTAGTGGGAAAAGCTGCGGGAGTGGAAGGAGTTCGGGGTTCGGCTTCCAGCCCCGGGGGCAGCTACAGCTGTTGTTACTTCCGGCTCCAGGCCCACCTGGTGGGGGGAATTAAGTGGTGGATCACAGCAGGGGTGCACAGCCTGCCGAAGATCTGAGCCCAGTCTGGACTGGGGGTCCTTGGGGAAGGAGGAGTGCGGCTCTGACAGAGCTGGCACCTCCCCCCCAAACGTAGAACATAGAACTCTGTAATCTACAAGCAGTCATACCCCACTGAAAAGCTCAAGGGTCAAGTTAGTTGGTTGGGAATATGGCCAGGACGCGAAAACGCGCCCAGATTCAGTCTCAGACTTTGGATTCTTTCTTTGGTGACAAAGAAGACCAAAACATACAGCCTAAAGAAGACAGCAAAGTCATAGAGCCTACAACCAAAGCCTCCAAGAAAAACATGAACTGGCCCCAGACCATAGAAGAACTCAAAAAGGATTTGGAAAAGCAAGTTAGAGAAGTAGAGGAAAAATTGGGAAGAGAAATAAGAAGGATGCGAGAAAACCATGAAAAACAAGTCAATGACTTGCTAAAGGAGACCCAAAAAAATACTGAAAAATACACTGAAGAAAACAACACCTTACAAAATAGACTAACTCAAATGGCAAAAGAGCTCCAAAAAGCCAATGAGGAGAAGAATTCCTTGAAAGGCAGAATTAGCCAAATGGAAAAGGAGGTCCAAAAGACCACTGAAGAAAATACTACTTTAAAAATTAGATTGGAGCAAGTGGAAGCTAGTGACTTTATGAGAAATCAGGATATTATAAAACGGAACCAGAGGAATGAAAAAATGGAAGACAATGTGAAATATCTCCTTGGAAAAACCACTGACCTGGAAAATAGATCCAGGAGAGATAATTTAAAAATTATTGGATTACCTGAAAGCCATGATCAAAAAAAGAGCCTAGATACCATCTTTCAGGAAATTATCAAGGAGAACTGCCCTGATATTCTAGAGCCACAGGGCAAAATAGAAATTGAAAGAATCCATCGATCGCCTCCGCAAATAGATCCCAAAAAGAAATCTCCTAGGAATATTGTTGCCAAATTCCAGAGCTCCCAGATCAAGGAGAAAATACTGCAAGCAGCCAGAAAGAAACAATTTGAATATTGTGGAAACCCAATCAGAATAACCCAAGACCTGGCAGCTTCTACATTAAGAGATCGAAGGGCGTGGAATGCGATATTCCGGAGGTCAATGGAGCTAGGATTAAAACCTAGAATCACCTACCCAGCAAAACTGAGTATCATGTTCCAAGGCAAAATATGGACTTTCAATAAAATGGAGGACTTTCAAGCTTTCTCAGTGAAAAGACCAGAACTGAATAGAAAATTTGACTTTCAAACACAAGAATCAAGAGAAGCATGAAAAGGTAATCAAGAAACGGAAATTGCAAGGGACTTACTAAAGTTGAACTGTTTTGTTTACATTCCTACATGGAAAGATGATGAGTATGATTCATGAGACCTCAGTATTAGGGTAGTTGAAGGGAATATGCATATATATATATGCATATATATATGTTTATGTATATATATAAGTGAATGTGTATGTATGCATGTATCTATGTGTATGTGTATGTATGTATATATATATATGTAAAAGAAAGAGAGCAGACACAGGGTGAGTTGAGGATGAAGGGAAGATAGCTAAAAGGAATAAAATGAAATTAAGGGATGAAAGAGTAACTTACTGAGAGAGGGAGATAGGGAGAGATAGAATGGGGTGGATTATCTCCCATAAAGGTGGCAAGAGGAAGCAGTTCTAGGAGAGGAGGGGAGTGGGCAGGTGAGGGGGGAATGAGTGAACCTTGCTCTCATCAGATTTGGCCTGAGGGGGAATACCATACATACTCAGTTGGGTATCTTACCCCACAGGAAAGAAGAGGGAGGAAGATAAAAAAAAAATAAATAAAAGGCAGGGGGATGATGGAGTGGAGGGCAGATGGGGGTGGAGGTAATCAAAACAAACACTTTGGAAAGGGGACAGGGTCAAGGAAGAAAATTCAATAAAGTGGGATGGGTTGGGAAGGAGCAAAATGTAGTCAGTCTTTCACAACATGAGTATTGTGGAAGGGTTATACATAATAATACATGTGTGGCCTAGGTTGAATTGCTCAACTTCTTAGGGAGGGTGGGTGGGAAGGGAAGAGGGAAGGGAATTTGGAACTCAAAGTTTTAAAATCAGATGTTCAAAAACAAAAAAACTTTTTGTATGCAACTAAAAAATAAGATACACAGGCAATGGGGCGTAGAAATTTATCTTGCCCTACAAGAAAGGAAGGGAAAAGGGGATGAGAGGGGAGGGGGGTGATAGAGGGGAGGGCTGACTGGGGAACAGGGCAACCAGAATATACGCCATCTTGGAGTGGGGGGGGAGGGCAGAAATGGGGAGAAAATTTGTAATTCAAACAGTTGTGAAAATCAATGCTGAAAACCAAATATGTTAAATAAATAAATTGCATTAAAAAAAAAAAAAAAAAGAATTCTCCTAGAGATGGTTGTGAAACGGGCCTCCTTCCATTGTCCTCTATTTTTAAAATAATGAATCCTTTCATATTGAGGTTATGTATCCATTTACAGCTTATTATGATATATGGTATAAGGTGCTGGTCTAAATACTTTCTGCCAGACTAGTTTCCAGTTTTTCTAGCTGTTTTCCCCAAAGTATGTAGTCCTTATTCAAGTACTTGGTGTCATTTGGTTTAATGTACTCTATATAGCTTTGTTGAAGATGCTTCTGCATTTTGTTTTACCTAATGTAGTCAACAAGGATTTACTAAGCGCATGCTGTGTGCCAAATACTGTGCTAAACACTGAAAATACAAATAGAAGTAGGAAGAAAGACTGCCCTCAAGGAGGTTATATTCTATTTATTTATTTATTTGTTTGTTTGTTTATTTATTTATTTTTAATTTATTTAACATATTTAGTTTTCAGCAGTGATTTTCACAAGAGTTTGAATTACAAATTTTCTCCCCATTTCTACCCTCCCCCCCACTCCAAGATGGAGTATATTCTGGTTGCCCTGTTCCCCAGTAAGCCCTCCCTTCTGTCACCCCACTCACCTCCCATCCCTTTTTCCCTTCCTTTCTTGTAGGGCAAGATAAATTTCTACTCCCCATTGTCTGTGTATCTTATTTCCTAGTTGCATGCAAAAACATTTATGTTTGTTTTTGAACATCTGATTTTAAAACTTTGAGTTCCAAATTCTCTCCCCTCTTCCCTTCCCACCCACCCTCCCTAAGAAGTCAAGCAATTCAACACAGGCCACATGTGTATCATTATGTATAACCCTTCCACAATACTCATGTTGTGAAAGACTAACTATATTTTGCTCCTTCCCAACCCATCCCCCTTTATTGAATTTTTCTCCCTTGACCCTGTCCCCTTTCGAAAGTGTTTGTTTTTGACTACCTCCACGCCCATCAGCCCTCCCCTCCATCATCCCCCCCCCATTTTTTTATCTTCTTCCCTCTCCTTTCCTGTGGGGTAAGATTCCCAATTGGGTATGTATGATATTCCCTCCTTAGGCCAAATCTGATGAGAGCAATGTTCACTCATTCCCCCCTCATCTGCCCTCTCCCCTACTCCCACAGAACTGCTTCTTCTTGCCACCCTTATGCGAGATAATCCAGCCCATTCTATCTCTCCTTATCTCCCTCTCTCAGTATGTTCCTCTCTCATCCCTTAATTTGATTTTATTTCTTTTAGATATCTTCCCTTCATCTTCAACTCACCCTGTGTCTGCTCTCTCTCTCTCTCTCTCTCTCTCTCTCTCTCTCCTTATATATGTGTGTGTATATATATATATATATATATATACACACACACATAGATATATACATACATACACATTCACTCATATATATACATAAACATATATATATGCATATTCCCTTCAGCTACCCTAATACTGAGGTCTCATGAATCATACACGTCATCTTTCCGTGTAGGAATGTCAACAAAACAGTTCACCTTTAGTAAGTCCCTTGCAATTTCTTTTTCTTGTTCTTTTTCTTGATTACCTTTCATGCTTCTCTTGATTCTTGTGTATGAAAGTCAAATTTTCTATTCAGTTCTGGTCTTTTCACTGAGAAAGCTTGAAAGTCCTCTATTTTATTGAAAATCAATATTTTGCCTTGGAGCATGATACTCAGTTTTGCTGGGTAGGTGATTCTTGGTTTTAATCCTAGCTCCATTGACCTCTGGAATATCATATTCCAAGCCCTTCGATCTCTTAATGTAGAAGCTGCCAGATCTTGGATTATTGGGTTTCCACAATACTCAAAGTGTTTCTTTCTGGCTGCTTGCAATATTTTCTCCTTGATCTGGGAGCTCTGGAATTTGGTGACAATATTCCTGGGAGATTTCTTTTTGGGATCTATTTGAGGAGGTGATTGATGGATTCTTTCAATTTCTATTTTGCCCTGTGGCTCTAGAATATCAGGGCAGTTCTCCTTGATAATTTCTTGAAAGATGATATCTAGGCTCTTTGTTTCGTCATGGCTTTCAGGTAATCCAGTAATTTTTAAATTATCTCTCCTGGATCTATTTTCCAGGTCAGTGGTTTTTCCAATGAGATATTTCACATTGTCTTCCATTTTTTCATTCCTTTGGTTCTGTTTGATAATATCTTGATTTCTCCTAAAGTCACTAGCTTCCACTTGCTCCAATCTAATTTTTAAAGTACTATTTTCTTCAGTGGTCTTTTGGACCAAGGAGGTTATATTCTAATGGAGGAGTACAACACATATAAAGAAGATGTGGGGGTGGGGGAGGCGGGGGAGCCAAAGATCCTGGCATGGGAGCATGGCAGATCTGGAGTAGCTGGAGCATGGGAAGGTCATTTTTCTATTTTAGAAGTAGTGCCAAATAATTTTCATGATTGCTGCTTTATGGTAGAATATGGCTAGGACCCTGAGGAGCTTCTTGTGAAGAATTTTCTCTACCAGTGAAGATTGGTATCTTATCCATAATTAAAGTCTTAGAAACTTGCCTTGGTTTTTTGGTCATGGCTTCATTTCATTCTATTCTTCATCTTATCTGGGAGGGTTTCTCAGGGGATCTGGATTTAGCTAGCACCATACAAATTGATACCTTTGTGAGATGTCTCCCTTATCTCTTGTGACCATGAATGTCCCAGAGTAGCAGGAAGGCAAGGCTGGGGAATGACCTGGGCAATGAAAGAGAGAGAGAGGCAAGGATGAACTCTAGGTAACCGTCCTACATTTGGCAGAATACTTCTTGCTTGTGACCTACGATTGAGTAGTGGGCCTAGAACAAGGGAAGCTCACCTAACTTTATGGTCTCTAAGGTTCTTTCCAACTCTAAGGTGATGATCACAGAATCATAGCTCACACCTCGGAGTGGGAAGAGAGCTCAGAGGCCAGCTAGTCTGCCTTATGCCTCACAAGGATTCCTTTCCAACATCTTTAGTAAGTTACTCTCCAGCCTCTATTTGCTGCCTTTCCAATCAAGGCAGAGAATCATTGTATTTGAATGTACATGAGCTATTTGGGATTTTTAGGGTAGGGGAAATTCTGTGTCCTCATTCTTCTTAGACTGTCTACCATAGTGGCTTCTAAAAATGGCTATATTTAGGAACAAATGCACAAACTCAAAGACTGGCATGAAGAAGGCATTTAATCCGTACTTGCAGACTGATTAATTGATGCTCCCTCCCCCAATGTAAATAACAACTCATCTATACCATCTCACCTCATGTGATACTTTCCCACAGCAACCCTTAAACCCTCCACAAAACATCTACCCACCAGGTTGGAGGCTGTACTCTGTTCTTCTGATAATTCATGAATGCTACTGCAGCCCTCTGACTAACTGCTCACCTTCTCTCCCTGTATGACCAAACCATTTCCTCTTCAAGTCATCCGTAGCTCTGACAATGTCTTTCATGAAAATTCTTCTCAGCAAATCATTGTAGATACTGTGCTACCACTTGCTTACAATCCTTGTGTAGTTTCATATTGTCTTCTGTGTATCTCGAATTGTAGGTATTTGGATCTGGTGGCAGTTCAGATCCACAGCCATAAAGCAGCAACAGAAAAGTGATAGGGTTAGAGAGATGGACTTTTAAGGCAACAAGCCCCTGGGGATTATGGAAAGTTTCATGAAGTTTCCAACAAATTATCCATTATTCCCTCCACCCATTGGACTTTGAGTCCAGTGAATGGCTCATTGGTTGTAGACCAGATGATAGTACTGTGTACACAGGCCTTTGGCAAACTCTCATGGTTTTCCAGGACATTTGAAAAGTGCTTTATGGAGCCAATACAAACATGACCTCCGTCAGAGTCGCACTGATTTATTTTCTTAGAAGATCAGGCTTATTGGGTAGGTTTACCTTGTTGAAACTAGAAGAAAGGCTTGATCCAGGCTTGCATAGTTCCTTAATTCCTCCAAAGCTGAACTGGCCTTCCTTTTTCTGGGTAGTTCCTTGGAATACCAAGTCTCCTCAGAGAGAAGTTCCCATGGCTGGGTGTTTATTGTTCATCACAGGACATGAGGGTGACTAAAGATGGAAGGAATGATTATGCTGGACTTTTTAAAAAATTCATGGAGCTCCTTGGCTGCCAAAGTTTTTCCTTTATGATTATTTGCTGCTTTTACAGTTATTGCAATAATGTGCTTAATGGGTCTCCCACTTCCAGGGAGGTTCTTTATTCCTTATTCCAAGAATCTGTGACTTTATCATTAGGCATCTCCTGCCATCCACATAGGGTGGGACTTCATCTGTACCTTAGAGGAAGGACTTTGGGAATACTATGGCCAAGAGCACCTACCTGGTGACAAACAGTCTGAAACTGAAATTAGCTTGACTGGTCTTCAACTGTACATCACTTGGCATGGACTTAAAGCCTTCCCTCCTGGGGAGGACCTGCTGGATTTTTACCTCTACTGGCCTTGCCATTGAGAAACCATGGTCCCCTGCACACTGTGGTGAGACCTGGACCCAAACATTAGTGAAAGTTCCAGCTCCTTCTATGTTTGATTGTTCCCAAATCCCTTATTTGGAGCATTTTTGAGATGAATAGGGAATGTTTAAGGTTCTTCATTCCAACAAATCCCATGCTCAAGACTGCTAAAGTCACTAGGAAAAGACCAATGAGAATAATTTTCAGAGATCAATTTAATTCTAGTATTTCAGATGGCAGTGTCAGAATTTGGTTGGAGTAGATGAAATGCTGGACTCTGCATCAGGAAGGTGACTAATTTTTGAGCTTGGATGAACTAGGTTCAAATCTTGGTTTTTTATTTTCAATTTGTGTGAGGTTAGGGTCCAGGGGTGGGGAACCTGTGACTTCGAAGGCCACATGTGGCCTTCTAGGTCTTCTAGTGTGGTCCTTTGACTGAATCCAAACTTCACAGAACAAGTCCCCTTAATAAAAAGATTTGTTCTGTAAAACTTGGACTCAGTCAAAAGGTGGCACCCAAGGAACTAGAAGGCCACATGTGGCCTTGAGACCACAGGTTTGACACTCCTGGTAGGCAAACTGCTTCTTCAGCTCTCCTATAAAATGGGGAGGGGATCAGATGAAGTCCATGTCTGTTCTAGCACCCACTCAAGAATCCCATAATCCCAAGACCTATGATCCAATTCTACTTCTCAGACTTACTAACTTTGCAAGCCTGGGAACCTCTCCAGGTCTGTTTGTTCACCTGTGAAATGGGGACGATAATAGCCGTGATCTCTAATTTTGTAAGGTTTGGGGAGCTCGAATGAGATAATGTATGTTCACAAACCTTAGAACAGCATGCCGCTGTCACCCAAGATAATACAATGATATTTCTCCTATTTCTTTGTGGTTATTGTTTATTTCAGATGAGTCACTGGATCACATGGGAGCTTGTATAGGAAGCCCCTAAATGGGTCCTTCTGATTCTTCTTGTTTTTTTGGTTGATAGCCTTTGGGTCAGTGATGGGAAATGTCCCAGAAGGAGTATGGTGGTCACTAAAAATTCACTGGTTCTGATAATTTCTGAGGAGCACTGAGGGTGGGGGTGGGGGTGGGGTGGGGATGTTGCCATAGCAACTAGAATCTATTCACTTAAAAAGACTGAGTCATAGATAGAGTTCATTTTCATTGACTTTAACCCTTTCTTCCCCCAGTTTTTACTCTGTCATGCAGCTTGAGAGCAGCTAAATTAAGGTTTACTCAGTGCTTTCATTCCATGGATTCACAGGATCATTGAAGCCATCTTTAGAGGCTATCAAATCCAACTCTCTCACTTTGACAGATGAGGAAACTGAGGCATAGTGACTTCTACAGGGACACACAGCTAGTATGTGTCTGAGATGGCATTTGAATCTAGACCACAGTCTAATGTTCTATATGCATTTTTTGAGAACTGACTTTTCATACACTATTACCATTAATCTATCAGGAATGCAATTCTTCTTTTCAGAACTATTTGTTTATATCCTTTGATCACCTGGCAAATGGTTCTTAGTCATATATTTATTTTAATTAACTAAATATTTTAGATATCAGGCCATTACCTGGGAAAATATAGGGATAAGGACTGGACTTGTAATTTTGTTGCTATTAGGCTGGGAAACTCTTAGCAATGCAGGTTGACACTTTCTTTGCAATTTATAGTCTTAGAAGAGTCGCCTAGAGGCTGACAGCTTAAGCAACTTGCCCCAGGTTACATGGCTAGAATGTGCTGGAGGGGCTCCGGGCTCAGCTTTCTACCTACCACATCACCGGAGACACTGGATGCACAGATCCTTTGCTCTTGTTTGACAGATTCTCTTCAATTCTTGTTGAATTGGTTTTGTTCTTTTTTGTCTTGGGGATCAGCTCTATCCCATGCCGTATCTGGGAAAGGAAAATGACCTAATCCTCTCCCATTTTTATGGCTTGAACGTTAACTTATTTTGTATGTGGCATAGAACATTGGTCCGAATTTAATTTCTGCTAAACTGCTTTTTAGTTTTCTAAGTTCTTATCAAATAGAATACTTGCTCAAGGAATTTGTGTTTTCATGTTTACTGGGCTATTGAGTTCAATGACTTATCATTCTTCCTTATCTAATTCTTTTACATATTTACCTTTAGCCAGCAGGTATTGCCATAGTGCATAGAGCACCAGGCCTGGAGTCAGGAATATTCATCCTCTTGAATTCAAATCTGGCCTCAGACACTTACTAGCTGTTTGGCCCTGGGCAAATCACTTAACCCTTTTTGCCTTAGTTTCTCATCTGTAAAATAAGATGGAGAAGTAAATGGCAAACCACTTCAATATCTTTGCCAGGAAAACCCCAAAAGTGGTCACAAAGAGTTGAATGCCACTGAAATGATTAAACAATAACAAAGTATTATGCTGCCCAGAGGATCTAGGAGGCACAGTGGATGGGACCCTTAGGACTGGAGTCAGGAAGTCTGGATCGAAGACTTACTTCAGATGTGTAATGACTGTGTAACCTGGACACTTAAGTGGCTACTTAGCCTTTGACTGCCTCAATTTCCTTGACTCTAACACAGGGATAATAATAATACTAAAAACACTGGATGGTTATGAGGACCAAACGAGATATTTGCAAACTGCCTAGCATAGTGCTGGGCACATAATGAATGCTTAATAAATGCTTATTTCCTGCCTTATTTTCCTTATATTCATTGAATTCTACTTTGTTTTTTCCTTATCTCCCTCGAAACAGTAAGCTTTTCTGTGGTGTTCCTTTGAATTTTGTTACTACTTTGAGTATCTGTATAAAGTACTCCCATCATGCTTTTGTTGGTATAGCATCAAATGTTTAAATTGATGTAGGCAATACCCTAATTTGTATTATATGGCTGCAGCTTAGCAATGAAGAAGGAATATTCCTTTCAACTATCTAAGTCTTTTTGGTTTCTTTAAAGAGTATTTTGAACCTATTTTTCTTGAATATGTTTTGGTAGATCAACTCCCATCTATTTTATTCATTTTGTATTTATTTTGAATGAGATTTCCCTCTCCATCATTTCCTCCTTGTTATATGTTACTGCTATACAGAAATGTTTATGGATATTATAGATTTATTTTGTATTCTTTACTAAAGACAGTATTTCAATTAGTGACTTTATTGATTCTTTGGCATTTTTCTAAGTAAAGAGTCATGTCAGCAGTGGGTAGGAATAATTTTGTCTCCTTTGCCCATCTTTATCCCTTCAATTTCTTTCTCTTATTGTTTTCTCTAATAGTTTTAGAACCATGTTAAATAATAGCAGGGAGAGAAAACATCCTTGTTTTATCCCTGTCTTTACTGGGAAATCTTCTAGTATTTATTTATTACAAATAATACTAACTTTTCATTTTAAATATTATATATATATATAATCATATTTAAAAAGGTCTCTCTTTACCTATGCTTTATTACAAAAGTCATATTGTAATTTGTTAAAGTTTTTCTTTTTCATCAATCGATATAATCATGCAATTTGGGGTGTTTTGTCTTTAATGAGATTAAAGATAGAGATTAGAGCTGTGATTACAAGCTACCAGCTACCACTCCCCCATCAATATAAATTCATACTTTCTCTGCAATTTGTAATCTTGGAGAGTAGTCTAGGGGCATTGAGTGGTTAAATGACTTCCCCAGGGTCACATAGCCAGAATTTTTCAAAGGCAGGATATAAAACCAGGTCTTAATTTCAAGGCTGGGTCTCCACCTACTGTGCTGTACTGCCCCTCTTTAATACAATTATGTTAATTGTTTTTCTAATATTGAATCATCCTTCCATCTATGGTATAAATCTAGCTTGATCATACTGAATTATTTTAAAATATATTTCTATTGTCTTTCTGTTAAGGTTTTATTTAAATATTTTTGCATCAATATTCATTGTGATTTTGATCTACAGTTCTCTTTACCTTTCCTAGTCCTTTTTGTCTTATAAAAGGAGTTAGATGTGATATTTTCTTGGTTTTTGAGGCCAATTTTTATGGCATAATAATCAATTGCTTTTTAAATGCTCATTCAACAGTAAATACATGTGGGCTAGGGTTTTTTCCTTTGATCATTTCCTTTCAGCTTGTGCAATTTTATTTTCTGAGATGAAAGTGTTTTGCACTTGCTGTTTTGTGGAATTGAGTGTTCTACATTTTTGTAAGTAAACCATAATCTAAAAAAATCAATTTGGTTGGCATATAGTTGTGTATTGTTGGTTCTGATATTTGAAAAATATCTCCATTGTGATTTTGCCTTGTTAACCTTTTGGTAATTTTATTCTTTTCTATTTTTTTAATCTGGATAGCAAAAGGGTAATCCACTTTGTTAGCCTTTTCAGAGAAATGGCCTTTGATCACTTCTTTGCCATTTAAAAACTTCCTGCCCAGAAGTAGGCCATCATGCCAGGTCAAGACTACTTCCAAATCATGCCACCTTCACTCTGGCTTTTCTTTTCTTCCCAGTGCAACTTACACTCTATCCTGGGCCCCTGGATTCTCATAGATGAATTTACACTTTATCTCACCTAATTAGAGGTCTTCACATCACTTCCTGGCCATTTCTAAGTCTGCTGCTCTGTCTACCCTTGCCTCTTCCTTTTCCAACTCTAATTTCCCTTTGTGTGTTGGCTTCTTCTAATTAGAGTATCAGTTCTTGAGGAAAGGGACTGTCTTACTTTCTTGTGTTTGTATCCCTGACATTTAGCACAGTACAGATCACCTAGGAAGTCCTCAATAAGTGCTTTTAGAGATGAATTCAGCCATCCATGAATCTATTCATCCAATACACTTATTTCCCCTCTATTTTCCTCTGATTTTTCAATATTTCCTCCTGTTTGCTCTTGGGAGTTTACTTACTTGGTAATTTCTATTTTTTACATCACACATCCAATTAATTAATCCTCTCTTTTATTTTGCCAAACTGGTATTTCAGCCATTTTTCCCTTTTGAGGATCTCTGAAGCTCTGTCTCTGAAATTGTAGGGTGTTGTCTCATCATCCTCAACAATTACTTAACTGTCTCCAGAGCTTGTTCTTTGACTCCTTCGTTGTTCAAGATGCCATTATGAAGTATCCTTTTAGGTTTCTATCTTTTGCTTATGTATTGGTTACTACTATTGCTTATTAACCTTGGCATTAAGAAGACTTGGGTTTAAGTCCTGCCCTTGACACTGATTGTTGTGTGACCCTACCTCCCAGTTCTAGACAGTATTCTCAGAATATAAGTTGCAGGATATGTAAATTGTTAGAGGGAGATTCCTCACTGAGAATTCCCTATGCCAACGAAATCACAGGTCCAGTCCAAAACAAAATAAATATTGTTGTTGCTACTACTGTATTAGTTGCTATTTTTATTACAGTATGCTCTGTAAGGGTCATGTTTTGTACGCCTGCTTTTTTAGTTGTTTGTTTATTTGTATTTTCTCTGTGTCCTAGAACATGGTCTCTTTTGGTAAATGTACTATGTACTGAATCATATGTATATTCTTTGATATTCCCATTCAGAAGATAATGTAAGTTTTTCAGATTTAGCTTTTCCAGAAGTTTGTTCTGTTCTACATTTCATTTTTGTTTCATTATCTGTTGGGTTTTTCTAGCATGGAGACAGCACTTTTGAAGTATCCTTTACTTTTTGTGCTGTGACCTATGCCATTTTGCAGTTACAGTTCCGTTAGTATTTTGATTCTAAACCATCTGACTATCAGTATTGCTTTGTTTTCAATTGTTTTGCAAGCACAGTGTGGATCACCTGGCTGCCTTTCACTATGTTGTGAATTTCTGGTTTTGCTTTGTCTGACAGCATTATTGTATCTCCTACTTTTGATGGGGTTATCATCTGAAGCATAACGGATTTCTTTTCAGCCTCTCATTTTCATTCTGTGTGCTTCCTTATTTTAGATGTGATTGTGACACACAAGCGATTATTGTGTTTTGTTTAACTGTACTTTCTGTCACTCTCCCTTTATTAAATTATTTGTTAGACTTGTATTTTTGTGAATTTTTATAGCCTTCTTTTAAGTCAATACTTTGTCCTTGTGATTAGCTTTGCTTACACTGTTTGGATGCTCATCTCTTCCCACAGGCTCTCTACCTTTCACAATCAGTCACTGAGTCAGTAAATAATTTAAGCACCTACTATTTATTAAGCACCGTGTTAAGCATAGTTCCTACTTGCCATATTCCAAGCTCCTTGAATTTTCTTCTCTGATTTGTGTATTTTCTCTCTCTCTCTTTTGCTCCTTCTTTCTGTAACCCCATCCCCCATCTCCATGACTTCCTGTTCCCTAACGTTTATGATAAGATATAGTTCCTTTTTTTTTAAAAGAAAAAATTCTGATCAAATTGTTTTATTCTGAGGCAAGAAAAACTCTTACTTTCCCCGGGGAATATCTAGAAATCTTCGTTGGCTCCGTGTTTTCACCCCAGAGCCCTCTCATGCACTCAGAGCCCTCTACACCATTGTTTCTGCTTGCCATTTCAATCTTGCTTCCTATAACTTCCCTTTGTGAAATCTCCATCCTAATCAAACTGGCCTGACAGCTAAGTCCTGCCTAGGACATCTTGTCTCCTGCCTTAGGATTCTCATTTATCTGCAGTGTCATCTCTCATCCCCTCTGCCTCCCTGGCTTCCTTCTAGACACAATTCAGGAGCCAGTTATGGCTGGAGGCCTTTCTAGTTCCCCTTGGAAATCTACCAGTAACCTAGCTGGTGAGACAGTCAGGAGATATAGAGCTCTGTGGTGCCAGGGGAGGCCTGAGATGGGGGCTTCTTACTGGTCCCACTGGCTGTGGAGGTGCTGACAAGGGGATGGGAATTGATTTCAGCTGGAGCTTTAAGATGTGGAAACCAAAAAGATTCTAATTCAATGTTTAGGTAATTCAATGAGATAGGTCACCATTTGTCACATCTCTTACAACTATTAGTTGTTGCTCAGTGCATCCAGGAATGTTCAGTACTTGTCCTTTGATTGGTGAGGGATATCAGCTTAGGAGATTGCATCTCCATGCAAGAGCCTGCTGGGAGTTTGTGGGACCCTCTTGGATTGGATTGAATGAGAGCCAATGGTTGTCAGCTAGCCTTCCCCTCAGTTATGGGATCAGAGGCCCTGAGCCCTAACTTGCTGTCATTGTGCCTGACTAATTCACAAGGCAGCTTGTGTGCTGCTGGCACAGAGGGTGGTGCCCCTTCAGCTCCAGGCATGTGGGGAACAAGAGACCCTTGGCTCTAGAAGCTCAGTTCATTGGGCAGTGCCTGTTTTTGACTGCTAGGAATCACCTCATGATTCCAGGTGCTACCAATGTATGGATTTCTATTTTTTTCCCTTTTTTAAAAAATTATTTATTTAATATATTTAGTTTTCAGCATTGATTTTCACAAGAGCTTGAATTACAAATTTTCTCCCCATTTCTACCCTCCCCCCCACTCCAAGATGGCATATATTCTGATTGCCCTTTCCCCCAGTAAGCCCTCCCTATTGTCACCCCACTCCCCTTCCATCCCCTTTTCCCTTCCTTTCTTGTAGGGCTAGATAAATTTCTACGCCCCATTGCCTGTGTATCTTATTTTCTAGTTGCATGCAAAAACTTTTTTTTTGTTTTTGAACATCTGTTTTTAAAACTTTGAGTTCCAAATTCTCTCCCCTCTTCCCTTCCCACCCACCCTCCCTAAGAAGTCAAGCAATTCAACACAGGCCACATGTGTATCATTATGTATAACCCTTCCACAATATTCATGTTGTGAAAGACTAACTATATTTTGCCCCTTCCTAACCCATCCCCCTTTATTGAATTTTCTCCCTTGACCCTGTACCCTTTTGAAAGTGTTTGTTTTTGATTACCTCCACCCCCATCTGCCCTCCCCTCCATAATTACACCTTTTAAATCTTCTTCCCTCTCCTTTCCTGTGGGGTAAGATACCCAGTTGAGTCTGTATGGTATTCCCTCCTCAGGCCAAATCTGATGAGAGCAAGATTCACTCATTCCCCCCTCACCCATTGTATCTCTCCCTATCTCCCTCTCTCAATATATTCCTCTTTCATCCCTTAATTTGATTTTATTTCTTTTAGATATCTTCCCTTCATCTTCAACTCACCCTGTGTCTGCTCTCTCTCTCTCTCTCTCTCTCTCTCTCCATATATATATATATATATATATATATATATATATATAATATATACATATATATACACATACACACACATACATATACATACATACACATTCACTTATACATACATACATATATATATACGTAAATGTATATATATATATATATATATATATATATATATATATATATATATATGCATATTCCCTTCAGTTACCCTAATACTGAGGTCTCATGAATCAAACACATCATCTTTCCATGTAGGAATGTAAACAAAACAGTTCAACTTTAGTAAGTCCCTTGCAATTTCTTTTTCTCATTCTTTTTCTTGATTACTTTTTCATGCTTCTCTTGATTCTTGTGTTTGAAAGTCAAATTTTCTATTCAGCTCTGGTCTTTTCTCTGAGAAAGTTTGAAAGTCCTCTATTGTATTGAAAATCCATATTTTACCTTGGAGCATGATACTCAGTTTTGCTGGGTAGGTGATTCTTGGTTTTAATCCTAGCTCCATTGACCTCTGGAATATCATATTCCAAGCCCTTCGATCTCTTAATGTAGAAGCTGTCAAATCTTGGGTTATTCTGATTGGGTTTCCACAATACTCAAAGTGTTTCTTTCTGGCTGCTTGCAATATTTTCTCCTTGATCTGGGAGCTCTGGAGATTTCTTTTTGAGATCTGTTTGAGGAGGCGATTGATGGATTCTTTCGATTTCTATTTTGCCCTGTGGCTCTAGAATATCAGGTCAGTTCTCCTTGATAATTTCTTAAAAGATGATATCTAGGCTCTTTTTTTGATCAGGGCTTTCAGGTAATCCAATAATTTTTAACTTATCTCTCCTGGATCTATTTTCCAGGTCAGTGGTTTTTCCAATGAGATATTTCACATTGTCTTCCATTTTTTCATTCCTTTGGTTCTGTTTTATAATATCTTGATTTCTCATCAAGTCACTAGCTTCCACTTGCTCCAGTCTCATTTTTAAGGTAGTATTTTCTTCAGTGGTCTTTTAGACCTCCTTTTCCATTTGGCTAATTCTGCCTTTCAAGGCATTCTTCTCCTCATTGGCTTTTTGGAGCTCTTTTGCCATTTACGTTAGTCTATTTTTTAAGGTGTTGTTTTATTCAGTATATTTTTCAGTATTTTTTTGGGTCTCCTTTAGCAAGTCATTGACATATTTTTCATGGTTTTCTCACATCCTTCTCATTTCTCTTCCCAATTTTTCCTCTATTTCTCTAACTTGCTTTTCCAAATCCTTTTTGAGCTCTTCCATGGCCTGGGACCAGTTCATGTTTTTCTTGGAGGCTTTTGATATAGGCTCTTTGACTTTGTTAACTTCTTCTGTCTGTATGTTTTGGTCTTCTTTGTCACCAAAGAAAGAATCCAAAGTCTGAGACTGAATCTGGGTGCATTTTCACTGCCTGGCCATATTCCCAGCCAACTAACTTGACCCTTGAGTTTTTCAGCAGGGTATGACTGCTTGTGGAGTTAAGATAACTATGTTCCACGCTTGGGGGGATGCGCCAGCTCTGCCACACCAGCACTCCTCCTTCTCCAAGAACCCCCAACCCGGACTGGACTTAGATCTTCAGCAGGCTCTTCACTCCTGCTCTGATCCGCCACTTAATTCCTCCCATCAGGTGGGCCTGGGGCCGGAAGCAACTGCAGCTGTACTTTTGTAGCTGCCCCACCTCCGCTGCCCCCAGGGCAGTGGCTGAACTGTGAACTCCTTCTACTCCTCCAGCTTTTCCCACTACCCTTCTCTTTGGTGTTTGTGGATTGAGAAGTCTGGTAACTGCTGCAGCTCACTGATTCAGGGCGCTAGGGCACGCTCCGCCCAGCTCCTGGTCTGGTTGGTGTGTGCCTCTCATGCTGGGCTCTGCTCTGCTCCCAGCTCCGTACGTGATAGACCTCACCCAGTTACCATCCAGGTTGTCCTGGGCTGGAGCCCTGCTTCCCTCTGCTATTTTGTGGGTTCTGCAGTTCTAGCATTGGTTCAAAGCCATTTTTTATAGGTTTTTGGAGGGACTCAGCGAGGAGCTCATGCTGGTCCCTGCTTTCCAGCCGCCATCTTGGTGCCGCCCCAAGTCTCTCCAATGTATGAATTTCTACCCGTAGGAAGCAGAGAAGCTAAACAATGGGCTGAGCCAATATTATTATTATTATTATTATTGCTTATGGTTCATTGTAACTGTGAGTGCAACAAACCTCGTTCTGGGAGGCTTCTTTCCAAACAGAAGAAATGTTTGTAGTTTGCTGTAACCCTTGTGGCGTGAATGTTACAAACTAGCTTTCTTTGAGACATAGCTGCTTATAAATGCATAATTCCTAGGCAAAAAGTTTGTTATTTTTTATTTCTTTCTTTGCAATTTTTGGCAAAAGTCTCTACCTCATACACTTACACACACACACACACACACACACACACACGCTCTAAGACTGACTAGTTAATTAATCAGCATTTATTAAGTGCCCACCCTATGGTGGGAACTAGAGATGGAAAGACAAAACTGAAACCATTCCTGCCCTCAAGGAAGTTACATTTTCCCAGTAGGAAACAGTAGGTAAGTTTTAGAATGCCCAGAGGAAGACAAGCCAGATGGTGAAGGCCTGTGAGGCCCTTGTTGAAGGAATTGGGGAGACTTGGTGGGGCAAGGTAGCTGCCTTTGAGATTTGAACGGCTCTCACATAAAAGAAAGATTCAATTTGTTTTGTTACTTTCTAAAGCGTGCAACTGGGAGTTTCTTAACTTGTAAAGAAGCAAATGTAGTCTCACAGTCAGGGAAATATTTGCTAACCATTAGAGTATTTATTCAAAAGTAGAGTGAGCTGCCAGAAGAAGCAGTGGATTTATCCCAGCTGGAGCCCTTCCAGCAGAGGCTGACAACTGTGTCAGGTATGTTAGGCAGGCTATAGTGAGAACTCCTTTTCCAGTGTGCATTGAATTAAATAGGTCCTGAGCTGCCTTTCAAGGTCAGTGGAATAATTCTCAGGAGAATCATGATTAACAATCATATAACTAACATTTACATGGGTTTACAAAGCACTTCGTACTTAGTCCTCACAATAACCCTCGTACAGATGAGGAAACTGAGGCAGAGAGACATTTAAGTGAGTGACTTGCCCAGGGTCACACAGCTAGTAAGTAACTAAATCTAGATTTGAACTCAGGTCTTCCTGATCCAGGTCCAGCATTTTAATCCACTGCAGCACCTAGCTGCCTTGTGAGTGCCTGGACTGGTCAGGCCATCCATCTTGGCAGAACTTCCGCCTCCCAGGGTTGTTCATGGCATGCCATCCTTAGGAAAAGTATGAGAAATTTGCTCATCATAGGTTTGATCCCAAATAATAGCCGCCTGCCTCCAAGGCTGGTTAGAGTCTTAAGTTAGAGCCAAGGTTAAGTGGGCTGAAAGAGCAATGACTGCTTGTGATCTCAGCCATGTGTGCCCTAGGCAATTAATATTCCCGATGGGTAGGAAGTCCTTAGGTCTCGCTTACAAGAGCGTGCTCAACTCAAAGTATCCAAGCCACTTTCACATTCTTTGTATCCACTTGAGATCTGGCCGACTGTCGTATAAATAAAATAAAGCTTGCTGGGATACATGTACATGTAAGTTTCACATTGATTCTTTGTGTGGGTGGGAATAATTTCACATTGATTCTTTTAGTGGGGTGGGAATGATATTTACTGCATTTAGAGAGCATTTACTGGTAAATGTTGGGGAGTAGCCATAAGAACCTGATCATTAAAGCAACCCTTGAAGTGATCCCTGCTGTAGCCAGAATGGACTTTGTTTTCTTTGAATGACTCAACTTGCCTCGTTGAGCTTTCCTGGATGCTGGGGCTTGCTCTTCCGGGGCAGGAGGCCCAGCGACCATGCCAAGGATCGGAGAGCTGCCTGTGTGATGAGTCGTGGGGCTGGCTGAGGGGAGGTGTGTTAAAGTGGTCTACGCTGGGGGAGGGGCCAAGTCAAGAACCAATCGGCCCTGGTTGTTCAGGCGGCGCTTGATGATGTCAAAAACTCTATAAGAGGGGAGAGGACAGCTTGAAGATCCTCCTTTCCTTTTCCGGTTGGAGCCAGAGACACCTACAGCTGAAGCTGAGCTGCCGGTAGCAGAGCTGACTAGAGGCTAGTGGGTAATCTTCTTACCGTAGAGGGGAAGCATGTATACGATTTTGCCTTATACCATCTCACTTCTCTGTGGCCTCCTGGTTACCCTTGTAAGGCAGACTTATTGGGCCTGGAAGCTTTTGATGAAAATATCAAAATGGGGATGCTGGTTTGTGGGCTTGTTATTGTGGAGTGTAAATACATGCTTTAGTTCTCCTGCCTTCTGCCTAGAGAATTCCTTATATCCTGTGGTTCCAGACCTTTTAGGCACATATGAGATTCTCTTTGAAATCATAAATTCTGCCTTCCTAATATACCTGCAAACCTAAGAAACCTAACCTAAAGAGAGTGCGTCCCTTACTCTCACCAGGTTATAAGGTGGCCCCTAGGAGAGGGACACCATTGCAATAGGATCTTGAAGAAGGTGGAAGGGTGGTTGCCATGTATGCAGTCAGTGTAGCTGGAGGTAAGATGCAAGGACAGTTGTCACCCCAGGTGGAAGCACCCTTCCTGGGTGTCAGTTCCTTGAGGGTAAATCCCTGTTTAATTATTCCTCTACATGGGTTTGTGGGGTCAGAGCTAGAGGGGGCTTTTGAAGTGTCATCATCCATTTTACAGTTGAGAAAAGTGGATCCTAGAGAAGACGAGAAAAAAATTTCCCAAGGTAGCTGAACTGGGAATTATATCTAGATCTCCTTATTCTCCACCCAGACTTCTTTTAATGCACCATCATGAAATGGGTCTGATTACAGCATCATATGCTTCCCTTTTGGGGACCTTGAATGGGCAAGATATTGGAAGATCAAGGGTTATGTGTGAAGCATCACTTTAATGTTTGCCTCCCTTTGAATGCCTGCTCTAAATTTCAGATTTCCCCACATGGATTAGCTCATATGTCCTTTGAATAAAGCCTCCCATTGCTTTCTGCCTATGCTTTTCTGGATTCAAATCATTTATCTGTTGTCACTATGGCTTGTCTGAATGCCAAAGGTGTTGGAATGTGGATTTGGTTCAGATAGAACTGCAATTTCAACAACCCCCTACTCTTCTTCCTACCAAAAGAAAAGTTAATACTTCCCCCTGCCCTTTGTTGAGGTTTTTTTCTTCCTTTTCTCAAATATTAGGTAAAGTGACCTACCTTCTCCTCCAAGCTTGAGGACAGAAGGGAAAGGGAAATGCTAATTACTGCTAGTGAATTGGTTTCAGCCTGAGATTGTCTTTTGGCTGAGGCCCTACAGTGGGACAGGTCTATATCCTTTAAGGTCTCCTGAAAGAACAACCTTCTACCATCCCCCAAGATCCCCCATGCAGCCTTTCAGCATGTCATTGGGGTAGAACCTTGTTCTTTTGTTGTTTGACATTCTGGCAGATTGTACATGGGAGAGCTTTTAGCAACAGGGACCGAAGGCAACCAGAGGTTGGTCGGGTCATTGTCTCAGTTATGCCTGTGAAAGGACTTTCAAGCCCATGCTCTGACAGGGCAGGGGTAGGATTCTTCGTGCCCCACCTGCCAACATTTCACATGAAGCAGGCTGGACAAAGAAGAACCTGGGGGAAGCAGTGGCCAGCCGGCAGAGCTGTCATTCTCTGGAATCCGGATGAATGTGAACAGTGAAATCACCCACAGATAGAGAGGTGTTCATCATGGCTGACTGTGACATGATGCTTATGAGGTGCAAGGTGGTGCAGTGGATAGACTGCTGAATTTGTGGCTATGATGACCTGAGTTCAAATCCTATCACTTAATGTGTGACCCTGAGCAGGTCACTTAACCTCTGCAGCCTGAGTAGAGCCTCACTAGAAAGTGAGGATGATAATATCACTGCTCTCCCAGCATTCTCGGGAGGTTCCAACGAGAGGATGTGCCCAGCACTTTGCAAATTTCAAAGCATTATATCATTATTATTAGCTATTGTAGGTAAGCAAGGAAGCAAGACGCATATAATACTGTCACCATTGCTTGCTGGAATAGCATGTCGATTCAGTGTGCCTGGGCTGCCAACACACTTCTGGGGCTTCGAGGAACCTAGAGGTGCTGTCCAGCAGTGGGGAGCAAGCTTTGAGTTTTATTTCTGAAACTTCCCCATAATTACATTAATTCTCCAGTGCCATTTGCCATCTGAAGACGTCCTCCAATGACTAACCATGGTGTAAAGTCATAATACTCATGGTACTACTGGTACTACTGACTATTACTACTTCTTAATAACAGCTGTCATTTAAAGGTTTGCAAAACATTTTGCAAATATTACCTCATTTTTTCCTTAAAATCCAATGAGGTAGGTCCTTTGGTTATGCCCATTTCACAGATCGGGAGACTGAGTCTGGGCCCAGTGCTATAACCACTGTACCATCTTGCCATCTCTGGATGACCCAGAGTCCTTGAAGGACTATATCTGTGGAAGTCAAGGTTCTACTAACCTGGTCAGCTTTAAATACAGCCCCAGATATGGACTGTGGAGGACATTCCCCTGGAGGACCCGTATTGGCTGGCTTTGTTGCCAGCAGCTGGTTACCAGGTGAGGAAGCTTTTCAGCAATAGAAACGTGCTGATTGATATGGAAGCCACCAAGCCTGTGCTGGGGGTGGGGGTGGGGTGGGGAGGGGACAGGACACAATGGACCCAAACTAACAGAACTATGGTTCTTTGAGGCGCTGAAGCAGCCGCTGCTTTGTGCTGTCTGCTGCTGTAGGACAGAGAAAAGGGCAATGTGGCCTTTTCAGGCATGCGTCTATGACGTTTTGGCATTTTCCAGAGACTGCTACATAAAAATGTGGTCCAAAATAGGAGAATCCATTTGGATGATATGAATAGAGAAGTAAGCTGAGGAGGCAGCTATATGTTACAGTGGATACAGTGCAGGATAACCTGCAGTTAGGAAGACCTGAGTTCAATTGCAGCCTCAGACACTAGCTGTGTGACCTTGGACAAGTCACTTAACCTCTGCTTGCCTTGGTTTCCCATCTGTAAAAGGGGGATTATAATAGCATCTTCCACCCAGGGTAGCTGTGAGAGGCAAATAAGATATTCCTTAAAATGCTATACAGCACGTCCCACAAAGTCTTAGTGCAATATTAAACTGCACAGAGACTTGGGGCCATGCTGTATAAATGCTGGCTATCATTCAGTGTTGAGTTTTTCTTTTCTTCTTCTGTCTACTTTAAAATGTATGTCTCTAGTGTCTTAAGAAACTTCAAACCTTTCCCCTTCTGACATCCTGGTTAAAATTTGACTTCTCTTTACACACTCTGTCCTCAGCTTAAACCGGTCTACTTCACTCGTTACTTATCCTTAGGTCTCTTGGGCCTTTACACCCTTTCTCCAGTTGAATTCTGATTCATCCTTCAAAGTCCGACTGAAGTGCTACCTGCTCCAGGATGCCTTCTCTGATGCCCCAGGCAGTAACCACCTCCTTCCACGGCCTCTCCAAACCAGTGTATTTAGAAACTGCCATCCATTCTAATTGCAGGTTTATTGATTTTAGGAGAAACTGAGGCCCAGAGTAGCAAGAGGACTTGCCCAGCTTGACAACGTAACTGTGACAGAGCAGGGCCCTGAACTCCAGGGCCCCAGAGGTTGGCACTGGGCGACACTGCTTCTAAAACCCTCTATCAGTTCAATGGGTTAAGCGTTCAAAGGATATGATCAAACAGTACTCAAATAATGTCAGACTATTAGCTATGAGGAAAAACAAGAATAGTAAATTGAATGCAAATTAAAAGATGTCTGTGGTTTCATGTCACGTCCAACACAGAGATTAAAAAGTGAGGATACTGTTGGAGGGGCTTTCAGTGTGTCCGTCTGTGAGTATTCATTAAGCACCTACTGCGTTCCAGACTCTTTTAAGATCTGGGGAAAGGTCAAAGGTGATCCCTGATCTCAAGGACCCTCCGGAAGACAGCCATATTGGCACACGCTTACTGGAGGTGGGAAATAGTCTAACCCTTCTGGAAAGCAAGTTTGGAATTATGCTGAGGAAGGGATGAAAATACTCATCCGCTTTAACCCAGAGTTCCCACAGCTAAGATCACATCCCAGGGAGATCAAAGACAGAGAAATTCCCATACACACTGTAGCAGTGATTTTTGTAATAGCAAAGATCTGACAGTAGCATAGGCATTAAGCAACCGGGGAAGGCTAAACACATCGTGGCACATGAATATACTGGGCTATTTCTGCACCAGAAGCAAAATGAAGACAGCAAATCCAGAGAAGCGTGAGAAGAGATGTATATGAACCAAAGCAGATGGAAGGAGCCAGAACCAGGACATAGACAATGACTACCACAGTGGATGCTATGAAGAATGACAGCATGAGGCCGACAAAGGTGTGACTATGATGACCAGCTCTGGCCCCGAGGAGATGCTGAAGTCCTTCCTTCTCTCCCGGAACCCGTCCAGCATCTCCTTATTTGAGAACACTGTCGCATCTGCCCAGGTCCCATTCTACTGTCCATCCTATTTGTGTATCCGCCATTACCTGCATGCAGCTCAGTAGATGATGCCTTCTTTGAGGACAGGGGCATTGTTACTTTTTATCTCATGGCTGAGAATCGGTGGATGGTGAGTATGAAGCTCTGGGACCACTGGCTAGAAACCTGGTCCATGGCTCACACCCTTAGATCGTTCCTTTCTTGTCTGGAAGCCATGAGGCTGAAACTAGAGAAAGCAGCCTCCTTCCCATGCTGGTGGTCTGTGAAGTCCTCCTCCTTCCTAGGCTTTCTGGAGAGCTGCTGTAGAGCAGTGACTTCAGAACAACAGGGCTTGTGTTTGCCTGGAGGCCCTATACCCAAGTTGCCCACAAAGCCCTGCATGTACATGATGTGCCCAGGTGCGTTTTCCTCTGAGTTGGACAAAAAGAGATAGGTCTTATTTTCTGTGCTCCAGGGAGGACAGAGTCCCTTAGCGGAGTGGGTGGATGGGTACCTTGGGGTAACTGGAGGAAGTTGGGGAACTGGTCCCAGAAGTTTGTGTTATCAAAAAGAGAAGATCCTAATGTGCATGGGCCCCAGAATTCTTCTGGGTTCTGAGTCTGAGAGCATAGTTTTCAGTCTCCACCTGTCTCTAATACTGAATGAGAGCTGCTGAGGAAAAGAAACCCCCTTGTGTCCTTCCCTGCCCTACTCTCTGTCTTAATCAGTGGTTCCTAATCTTGTTTGTGTCGTGAACTCCTTTATCCATCTAGTGAAGCCCAGGGACCACTGCCCAGAATAATTTTTTTTTTAATGTACAGAATCAAATCCATATGATTGTTAAGGAAAGCCATTATACTGAAATTCGGTTCTTTACGCAGAGACATAAATTTTGAATAACAACCAAATTCATGCATCTGAGGTTAAGAACCCTTGGTCTGAGTGGACCTAACCCATCTCCCAAGGTTTACCTTTGGGATCTCGTCTTTCATGAAGACTTCTTTGACTCAGCCAGTGTCCCCAGTAGTGCGGTGCTTGATTGGCTGAGGGTTTTGATGTGTGTGGGTTTTGATTTTTCATCAATATAAAGACAGGGTGTAGAACAGTACCCTGGAGCCTGACAATTGCATTGTGGCATTGATTTAGACTTGGGCAGTCTCTGTTTCCCTTCAGAAAGATATTAACCCAATTATAAGTACATGGAACAAAGGGCTTTATCGCATGACTCAAGGGGCTGCAGACAGCCTCAGGCAGGTCGTGACTGCAGTTCCTTGCTCCAGTCTAGCCTTCTTCTTTTTAGAGATGGGGAAACTGAGACTCAAGGAGGTAAACTGCAGAGTGAGAGAGTGACATCCCCCTGTTCTGGTTTTTAGAGTTGCTTCTTCAAACCTTCCTCTGGTGCTATGTGCACCAGGTGCATTGTGTTGTTCAGTCGCTTCAGTCATGTCCGACTCTCTGTGACCCCATTAAGGGTTTTCTTGGCAAAGATATTGGAGTGGTCCGCCATTTCCTTCTCCAGCTCATTTTACAGATGAGGAAACTGAGGCAAACAGGATTAAGTGACTTGCCCAAGATCACATAGCCAGTAAATGTTTGAGGCCAGATTTGAACTCAGAAAGATGAATCTTCCTGACTCCAGGCCTGGCTCACTACCCACTGCACTCACCTAGCTCAGCTCTGCTCCAGGTACTTCACCAGCCTGATTTCCCTCCCTGAGAGTGGCCCGTATTGCCCTTGTCCTTCCCAACATGCAGTGCCCAGAACTGAACAAAATATACTCTCTGTGGTTGACCAGAGCCAAAGGCCATGGGACTATACCCTAGTTCACTTGGACATTTCTAAGAATGAGTCTAGGATTTGGCTACTATATGTTTAAAACACATTGTAAAGCTTAAAGCATTATAGAAATATTAGCTCTCATTATTATCAGTGCCTTGGGCTTGTAGTAGATCATTTTTTATGCTCTGGTTACTAAGAGGATCAGTTATCTAATTTTACCTTCCTCTTCTGTTATTTGGGCAGGTGATGTGTAGACCCTAAGCACAGGACTCTATTCCTAATAAGAGCCAGCTCATTAGACATATCCCTACACCCTCACCTTCCTGAAGCACAACATCTCAGCTGTCTGACTTTTTAGCTTCCCATCCAGCTTTGGGTTATCAACAAAAATTCTTGAGTCTTGAGACTTGGCCAAAGTCTCCAGAGGAATAGCCGAGTCTCATAAATGAAGGACAGATCCCTGGCTCTTTCCCGTTGGACTCCTAGCTGAGTCTGTCCACCTCTCCCTCATCCTGTCATTCTTTAGAAGAAGAGCCTTCTGGTACTTCGATCTCTGCTCTTGTGCTCCAGAATGTATGTAGATTATCTGTGCCCAGCTTTGTTAGGCCTCTTGCTCTCCATCTGCAACATGCAGCCCACCATCCATCACTGCTCAGCATGCTGCTTTGGCCCCTTCCCCTAAAGCAGGATTCCAGGTGCAGCCCCTGGGGCTGTGGAGAGAATCCCTTCTCTCTGTGCTCTGCCATGGCCTTCCATGGATATTTCCACATAATAGGGCCTCTAGAGCTATCTAGGCAACTGTGAGCTCATGGCCAGTCCAACTGCTGTCCAGCATCATCCTCCAAGGGCCTTTCCACATCCCTTTTCCAGGCTTCCCCCTCCCCATAGATCTCTGCATTTCTCTTCACAGCCCCCTGGAGTACGGACTGGCTCTTTCCCAAGCTTCCTCTCCTTTTGTTATCTGATCCCCTGATTTCTGAGCTTTTTCAGACTAGCTCTAGTCCTTCCTGTCCTTGCTGGTGCATGCAGCCTGCTCTTGACTGCAGATTTCATCAGTGGGCTGTTTATTGCCTTTTAAAGATAGTTAATAAGGAGGAAATCTGAGTGAATGCAGGCCTCCTTGGCCTTCTCCTGGCTCCGCCTTCGATGGAATTCCCATTTATTATTGCTATTTAGTTCTAGGCTTGCCTTTCTTTCTCAGCAGCTGACATGTGTGGGACCTGGGCTCCTCTCCCTGCCATTACAAGATGTCATATTCTCTTTCTTCACCAACTTCTCAGCTATCCAAGCCAGCCATGGAGGTTCTCCTACACGTTGGCCTCCTCAGCTGGTTGTCTTTGCTGATTTTCACAGCCCTTGGGGTTTGGGATGGCTCTGTGGGATTCCTTCCAAGTTATTCATTTCCAACTTCGCTGGTTAGGGAGGATATATATGTTGCAGAATGGATTTGGTTGTCCTGGAGATAGTGCATCATGGTAGGAAGGGCAATTGCTTTGGAGATGGGGGACCTGATCAAATCCTGCTACTGACAGTCGTGACCAGGGGAACCTTGGGAAAGCTGCTTCTCATCACTGAGTCTTATTTTCCTCACGCGTAAGGTGGGGAAGCTGGCCTTGATGGCCTATGAGGTCCATTGGAGACCTAGAGCTTTGTTGTTGTTTTGCCATTTCAGTCATGTCCCCCATTTGGGGGTTTTCTTGGCAAAGAGATTGGAGTAGTTTGCCATTTCCTTCGCCAGACTTAGATCTAGAACCCCAGGGTCCTAAGTCATGGATATGAAGATAGGTTGGGATTAGCTGGAAGGGGTATGTGTGGCCAGGATGGACACCCCCTTTTCTGCCTGGTCTACACTGCAATGCAGTGATTTCCATGATGTCTGGTACCAAGAGAAAAGTAGAAGTCTTCATTAAGTTATCCGACTTTGGTGTATCGTGTAGACTGGCTTAGATTGCTGAGTTTAATGTCAGAGTCTTTGGGTTCAAGTCAAAACTCAGCTTTTTGTGACCTTTAACAAATCACTTTGCCTCAGTGTCTTCATCTTCAAAAACTGGGAGATGCCTGATCTCTAGAGCCCCATCCACCACCAGACCTAAGAGCTTATATGTATTTTAGATTAAAAAAAACAAAAAAATTGAGATGCTGAAATGTATGGCGATTCTCTCTGAGTCTTATAATCCCTGGTGTTTTGGGTAAAGTTGATTCTGGAGCAAAATCCAAAAGGGACCACATTTCACCCCTCCCAACAAAGACGCATACCTTCCCAGCACAGACAAGGAGAGACTCATTAATGGTTTTGTCAACTGGTCTCCTCCAGTTATAAATCTGATTCCACGGCAGAGCAACTTGTCCTTTCCAAAGAGGAAGGACAAATTCATTTCTATTGGACGTTGTTTGAAATCCCCTCAACATGGGAGAACCAGCCTATTTCATCAGAAATGATGAGTGTCAAAGTAAGCAAGAGCATGGAGAAAGAGGGGACACTGCCCAGACCCCCACAATTCTCCATGCTTCTATCCTCATTAACTCCTTCATTGCCAGTCCACTACCAATGCTTAGCTATTCAGTTTCTAAGTAGTTCTCAAATGCTTTGCTTCTTTTCCAACTGTGTGGGGCTAGAGCTGACATACTATAACAATTTCCAACATGTTTTTGTTCCTTGTTTCATACCTCTCACACCTGTCCTTTTCCCCCTATACAAAAATCCACCATGCTAATAGAGGCTCTCATCACCTTTGACCTGTACTCTTTTTTCAAAATAAAATATTCACGGGTATCTTTTGTTCTTATATCGCCCATATTTCCCAAAGTAATCCTCACTATTCCAGAGTCAGTGAGCCATTCTTTAAAAAGAATTTAAAAAAAGAGAGGAGAAAGTGGGTCAGCAAAACTTCTCAACATATAGAAAAGTGGGTGTTATATGCAGTATAAGGTGTTGCAGTGGATAGAGTGCCAAGCCTGGGGTCAGAAAGACTCATTTTCCTGAGTTCAAATCTGGCCTCAGACACTTGCTAATTATGTGACCCTGGGGAAGTCATGTAACTGTTTGCCTCAGTTTCCTCATCTGTAAAATTAGCAGAAGGAAACGGCAAAGCACTCCAGTATTTTTGCCAAGAAAACCCCAAATGGAGCCATGAAGAGTTGGACCTGACTTAATAAAAGCATGCAATGTTCCCCAATCATAGCCCTCCCCTCTGTAAATAAGTGGGGTGACAGACCTTTTGATATCTCTTTTTGGACTAAGCTGGCTCATCATTATTTCACAGCACTGTTTTTATGGTTTGGGCATTATTCCTTCCATTTATATTGCATATATTGTTTTTCTGGTTCTGCTGACTCCACTTTGCACCACTCAGTTCACACAGATTCCCCTGAACTATTACAGTAGCGTCCTATTAGGTCAACAAGCCAAGTCAACAAGCATTTATTAAACACCTACTGTGCGCTAGGCACTGTGCTAAGCAGTGACGATACAAAGAGAGCCATTTACATGGTCCTTTCTCTAGAACCTCACAATCTAGAGTGTGTGTGTATGTGTGTGTGATGTACATGAAAGAAACAGTTTGCAAATAACTCCATACAAAGAAGACACACACATATATATGTATATATACGTGTGTGTGTGCGTGTGCGTGTGTGTGTGTGTGTATGTCTTGTTTATACGGAGTTATTTGCATGTTTCATTCATATATACATACATATATGTACATATATATATACATATATATGTATATGATGGATGGTAATCACAGAGAGAAGGGCCTAGCAGTGGGGAGGATTAGAACAGAACTGCAGAAAATGAAGTTTGGTCTGTGTCTTTAGGGCATCTGGGTTCTGGAAAGCTAGAAGGCAAAAGAGGAGGAGCAGCAGCCCAGGCATGGGGGCCATTCAGGACAAAGGCCTGGAGTCAGGAGATAGAGACTTGTTTCTGAGGAACAGCAAGGAGGTCTAGTGTTGTTCCTTCTCACAGATTCGAAAATAATCTTCCCCAAGTTAGGATCCGACCATATCAAGTCCCTGCTCAACAACCATCGATAACCTTTTATTGTCTTTAGAATCAAATAGAACCTCCTCTGACTCTTTTTGAAAAGAGCACTTCCTGTGTCATACCGATAAACTACCAAAAATGATTTCAAAGAGCTACACAAGATAATAACAAAATTCACCTGGAAGACTAAAAGATCCAGAATATCAAGGGAATTAATCAAAAAAAGTGAAGGTGATCTAGCTGTACCAGACCTCAAACTGTATTATCAAGCAGTAATCAGTAAAATAGTCTAGTACTGGTTGGGAAATAGAGTGCTGGATCAGTGGTCTAGATTAGGTATACAATACATAGTAGCAAATGACCATAAGTAATCTCGTGTTGGGTAAATGCAAAGACCTAAGTTTGGGGGGTAATAACTGGCTATTTCACAAAAACTGATCAGAAAACTATCAAGCAGTTTGGAAGAAACAAGGCATAGATAGACCAATATCTCACACCAGATACCAAGGTAAGGTCAAAATGCATACCATCAAGTGATGCTGTAAGCAAATTAGGGGAACAAAGAATAGTTGACTTATCATATCTATGGTTAAGGGAAGAATTTAGGACCAGACAAGACACAGCATTATGGGATATAAAATGGGTAGTTTTGATTACATTGAATTAAAAGGGTTTTTGTACAGTGTAAGCAGTGCAGCCAAAATTAGAAGGTGTACAGGAAACGGGTAAATTTTATGGCAAGTTTCTCTGATAAAGGCCTTGTAGATAGAGAACTGAGTCAAATTTGTAAGAATACAAGTCATTCCCCAATTGATAAGTGGTCAAAGGATATGAACAGACAGTTTTCAGATGAAGAAATCAAAGCTCCCTATAGGCATATGAAAACAATGCTCTAAATCTCTATTGATTAGAGAAATGCAAATGAAACAACTCTGAGGTACCACCTCACACCTAGCGGATTTACTAATATCACACAAAAAATGATAAATATTGGAGAGGATATAAGAAAATTGGGACACCAATGCACTGTTGGTGGAGTTGTGAACTGTTACAACCACTCTGGAGCACAATTTGGAACTAGGCACAAAGGGCTCTAAAACTGTACATACCCTTTGACTCAGCAATAGCATTACCAAGTCTGCATCTCAAAGAGATCATAAAAAAGGGGAAAGGACCTAAGTTTACAAAAATATTTATAGCAGCTCTTTTTATAGTGGCAAAGAATTGGAATTTAAGGGGATGTCCGTTAATTGGGGAATGGCTGAACAAGTTGTGGTATATGATTGTGATGGATCACTATCCCGCCAGAAGAAATGATTAGCAAGATGCTTTCAGAAAAAGCTGGAAAGACTTAAATGAATTGATGCAGAGTGAAGTGAGCAGAACCAAGAGAACACTGTAAACAGTGACAGCAATACTGTGTGATGATCAGCTGTGAATGCCTTAGCTGCTCTCAGCAATACGATGATCTAAGACAATTCCAAAGGACTCATGATGGAAAATGCTGCCCACCTCCAGACAAAGAACTGATAGAGTCTGAATGCAGATAGAAGTGTACTTTTTTAAAAATTTATTTTTTCTTTTTGTTTTTGGTCTATGTTTTCTTTCACAACATGACTAATATGGAAATATGTTTTGCATGACTGTACATGTAGAACCTACATCAAATCTCTTGCTATCTCTGGGAAGAAGGAGTGGATGAAGGAAGGGAGAAAATTTAGAACTCAAAATTTTAAAAAATGAATGTTAAAACTGTTTTTACATGTAATTGGAAAGAAGAAAACATTTAAACATAATAAATAGATAGTGCTCCCTATTTTGGACTCTAGGCTCATTGGCTGCTGTTCTTCTTCAGTTACTCTCTTTTACTGTCAACTGTTCTACCCACTGCTGTCCAAACTCAGCATTCTACCTCCTGTCTCCATTGTTTAGATGGGCCATTTCTCTGTTTCCTGTGCCTAAAATGCATTTGTCATTCCTTCAAGGCTCACGTGTTACTTCCTATGTGAATTCTTTCCTATAAACTCCTTGGCTTTGGAGACTTTTTCATATTGTCTTTGTTTTCTCAGCGCGGACATTCTTAGCTGGTGGTGTGATAGTGGTTGTTTATTCAGGATAGGATTGGTTGGCACTGGAACTGGCATGGCTCCTGTCTATATCTCTGGGCCCCTTTTAGTAGAACATCCCAAGACATTATTGGTAGTCAATTATTCCCCAGACTTGGAGTGTCCACCCCTCTGTTGATCTTCTTGCCCCGCCCCCCCCCACAATCTGATGAATTCTTATCCTAACTTTAAAAGGCAACTGGCGTGTCTTCTCCCCCAGGAAGTTTCTGTGATTTCCCTGTTGGCAATAGGCTTATTGGACCTCACAAAGCACTTTGTACCTTTCAAATATACTGATACTATCACATTGTGATCTTCACTTCCATGTATGTATACCTTGCCCACCTATTTTCCCTCCGGGCACTTACCTCAAAGTTGTTTCTTCCTTACCATCAGGAGGTACTCAATACCTGCTTGTCATCGATTGGACAGCGATAAGGGAAAGGTGACTGAAGCATGGTGTCACCAGGCCCTGTATCTGAGTGTCTTTCACAGTGACAGGAGGCTATGTTGAATTTCCCTCAGACTCAAATGTCCCTAAGAGGAAAACTCCCCAATGCAAGTGAACTCACAAGGATTAGGGAGGACCCTGAAGACATAACTTGAAGCACGTATGGCAGGAGCCTGGATTTTGAGAACTAGAGGTGAGAAGGGAATGCACAACGTCATGGAGATCAGAAATGAAGTGCTATGTGTAGTGCTGGTGTTTCTTCCTCCCATCCCAGCCCCCAGGCTCACTCTTTGTGGATTGTTTTCTGGGCAGATAAAGCCCTTGGTCTGGAGTCTGGAAGACACAAGTTCAAATGTGGCCTCAGGTATGTGTTGGCTGTGTGATCTTTGGCACATTACTTAATGTCTGTCTGCCTCAGTTTCTTTAACTATAAAACTCCCCGGGTTGTTGTGAAGATCGAATGGGATAATACTTTCAGAATGTTTAGCACAGTGCTTGGCATACAGTAGGTACTTAATAAATGCTTGTTCATTCTGTTTTCCTCTCAGCCCTTACACCCACTGACAGATCAGGGTTCCCCAGGGTGGGGGCAGCTGCTACCACTACTCTCAGGCTAGGAGTAACCATGGTGGGTGGCTATTCTGCTACAGTTATCATGAGCCCCTACTGATGTGATCCTCATGAACAAATCTGCCAGACTTACTTAACTGTTAAAAGGTATTCATTTGAAAAGTGAAGTGAGAAAATAATTATCTGACCAGCTACCCATAACCCTGGGGAGCTCCCTCCCACCACTGCACACAGTGTCTGTGGAGGGGGGTGAACACAAACTTGGAGGACCCTGGGAGCCAGGCACATGTGTAGGGAGCACACATGGCCAAGTCAAGTCATAATTCTAGTTCTGTGGGATTTCATGTCCCTTCATTTTCCTGGGGGCTGCCTTTACAAAAGTTTACCAATGGATATGGAGTCAACATATTGCTAAGATGAGCTGTTCTTGGTTGAATGAGGTCTGCTCCTCACAGGGCACATTATCTCAGCTAGATGGGTCAGGCTAGGCTGTTCCTCCACCTGTCTGGGCTTGATTCTCCATCAGGGCAGATGAGGCAGTGAGTGATATGCTCTTCCAGAAAGGGCAGAGAGCCAAGGATTTACAGAAGCCTCTCTAGTTCTAGATCCTCAGGTGGACTCTGAGCTTGTTCCCCTCCTCTTGGGAACTACATGACAGAACAAAGAAGTCTTCCACCAAGATATGGGGTCCTTTTGACCCCCTTTTTTAGGCTACATATGTATCAATGTGCAAAACATTTCCACAATAGTCATGTTGTGAAAGACTAACTATATTTCCCTCCAGTCTATCCTGTCCCCCTTTATTCAGTTTTCTCCCTTGACCCTGTTCCATTTCAGAAGTGTTTGCTTTTGGTTACCTCCTCCCCTGATCTGCCCTCCCTTCTATCATCTCCCCTTTCTTATCCCCTTCCCACTACTTTCCTGTGGGGTAAGATATCCAATTGAGTGTGTATGTTATTCCCTCCTCAAGTCAAATCTGATGAGAGCAAGATTCACTCATTCCCCCTTACCTGCCCCCTCTTCCCTTCCAAAAGAACTGCTTTTTCTTGCCACTTTTATGTGAGATAAATTACTCCATTCTATCTCTCCCTTTCTCCCTCTCTCAATATATTCCTCTCTCACCCCTTTATTTTATTTTTTAGATGTCATCCCTTCATATTCAACTCACCCTGTGCCCTCTGTCTATATACATGTATATTCCCTTCAACTACCCTAATACTGAGAAAGGTCTCATGAATTATAAACATTATCTTTCCTTGTAGGAGTATAAACAAAACAGTTCAAATTTAGTAAGTCTCTTATCATTTCTCTTTCTTGTTTACCTTTTCATGCTTCTCTTGATTTTTGTATTTAAAAATCAAATTTTCTATTCAGCTCTGGTCTTTTCATTGAGAAAGCTTGAAAGTCCTCTATTTTATTGAAAATCCATATTTTGCCTTGGAGCATTATACTCAGTTTTGCTGGGTAGGTGATTCTTGGTTTTATTCCTAGCACCTTTGACCTCCAGGATATCATATTCCAAGCCCTTGGATCCCTTAATGTAGAAGCTGCTAAATCTTGGATTATTCTGATTGTGTTTCCACAATACTCAAATTGTTTCTTTCTGACTGCTTGCAGTATTTTCTGCTTGACCTGGGAACTCTGGAATTTGGTGACAATATTCCTAGGAGTTTTCTTTTTGGGATCTTTTTCAAGGGTCAGGCACTCTCACTCCAATCCAGCAGTTTTTCCACTAACCTGCTCTGTTGTCTTTGGTGTTTGTGGGTTGAGGAGTCTGGTAACTGCTACAGCTCAGTGATTCGTTGCCCTAGGGCCTGCTCTGCTGGCCCAACTCTGGCATGGCCCATTCTGGGCTGCGCCACTCCCAGCATGGTGCAATAGACCCTTCCCAGCAACTGTCCAGGCTGTCCTGATGTAGCCAGAATGGACTTTGTTTTCTTTGAATGACTCAGCTTGCCTCGTTGAGCTTTCCTGGATGCTGGGGCTTGCTCTTCCGGGGCAGGAGGCCCAGGGACCATGCCAGGGATCATAGAGCTTCCTGTGTGATGAGTCGTGGGGCTGGCTGAGGGGAGGTGTGTTAAAGTGGTCTACGCTAGGGGGAGGGGCCAAGTCAAGAACCAATCGGCCCTGGTTGTTCAGGCGGCGCTTGATGATGTCAAAAACTCTATAAGAGGGGAGAGGACAGCTTGAAGATCCTCCTTTCCTTTTCCGGTTGGAGCCAGAGACACCTACAGCTGAAGCTGAGCTGCCGGTAGCAGAGCTGACTAGAGGCTAGTGGGTAATCTTCTTACCGTAGAGAGGAAGCATGTATACGATTTTGCCTTATACCATCTCACTTCTCTGTGGCCTCCTGGTTACCCTTGTAAGGCGGACTTATTGGGCCTGGAAGCTTTTGATGAAAATATCAAAATGGGGATGCTGGTTTGTGGGCTTGTTATTGTGGAGTGTAAATACATGCTTTAGTTCTCCTGCGGTTCTGGACCTTTTAGGCACATATGAGATTCTCTTTGAAATCATAAATTCTGCCTTCCTAATATACCTGAGCCCTGCTTGCCTCTGCTATTTCATGGGTTCTGCAGCTCTGGAATTTGTTCAGAGCCATTTTTTACAGTTGCTTGCCGGTACCTGGGGGAGAGATTAAATGAGTCCCTGCTTTCCAGCTGCCATCTTGGCTCCCCCCCCCCTTTTGAATTCTTCTTGCTTCAGAGATGTGTCCTTTTTGCAAGAACCCTTAATGTAGCTTATGGTAATTAACTAAATCTTCATCTCTGTGGGCAAAATCATAAACAGGTAATACACATTTATCCAAAAATGAAAAAGTTAAATTTTAAAGCTACTAACTTTTGTCAAATGAGCATCTGGGAGATGTGTTGGTAAGCAAAATGGGCTCTTAGCACTTAGTTGGCCTTTGTTTCCTTTCAGTAATTCAGTGTATTTCATTGAGCCTTACTAGGTGCTAAGCCCCAGGCCCAAACCCCTATTAGGTGTAAAACCTAAAAACTATGTGGGTGTGGATTGGTAACTAAGGTGGGGCCCAAGGTGGGACTAACTCAGGGGAGGACCTAGTTTTACACAAGAGTTTGAGTGATAGGCTTGGGACATCAGAGGCTCTTAGACCACGTGGGTTTAAGTCACCTCTTTGTGATGATTTTAGGTCATGTGGGTGAGTCGCATGTGTGACTCACCCCTGACACTTAAAAAGATATAAAACTAGGGGTTGGCTTTCTATTCTTTGGAGCTCTTTCCCACAGCAGTGGTGGTATGAGTGACTCTGGGCCAGCCCTCTTTATGAGCTCCCCGGGCTGAACCTAGATGTTGGTAACTATGCATCTGTATTTGGTCTGTTGATGTTTGTAATTTGTTTGTAATTTGCTCTGAAGTTCAGTGTGCTAGTCTCTTCCCCTGAACTAAGTGAATGATATTTGTATGCTGAATTAAAGTAAGCTTGTCAACCCCCTAATGTTGCTTTCCTTAGTTAAGCAGATCAAAAGAACCTGTGCTTTTGCGGTGTGCTTGTTGTTGGGGTTGTGTTAGTCTTACACCCCCACAAGAGCTGCTAGCTGGATTGTTGAAACAGGAGACCAGAGATGAGGCCAGTCTTTGCTTTGGGTAAGTGCATTGTCTTTGTGACTGGTTTCTTTCTTCCTTTTAAAAAATATTGTTTTCTGTTTCTTGTATTACCATAATATCCCAGGTATCCTCGCCCCTCCCAAAGAGTCATCCCATATGACAAATAGTATCTTTTAAAAAGAAATAACAAAGTCAGCATAACTGATAGACACATTGACAAAGTTTGAAAGCCTGTGCAGTGTGTAACATCCATAACACCTCCACGAATAGGTGGGGGGGGTGTCTTCTCACATGCCTTCACTTAAGTCTTGGGCTGATTTCTTAGTGTTTTGCATAGACACATCTCATACCTGTGTTTGTCTTTGTCTCTTTCAATTGGCAAAATTGTCAAAGGGTGAAAGGGATACACACATCTACACATAGATAATTAGTTAGAAGGCCAAAGTAAATGGATTGTTGGATGCATAAAGGAGAGTAATGTGTAAGAAAGTTGGAAAAGTAGGCTAGGCGCAGCTTGTTAAAGGCTTTAAATGACAAAGCAGAGGAGCTTATATTTGAGCCTAGAGTTAATAAGGAAACATTGGGGTTTACTGAGGAGAGTTGCATAGTCTGGCTATACTTTAGGCTATCTCAGAAATCACAGGATTCTGTGATTCCATAAGCTTCCCCACATTGACTATCCAAGTCACCTGGAAAAGGACTGGGCCCCTTTTGACATTGTTCAGTAATGGCACCATCGTTATCACTATTCTTAATCAAGGAAGTTTGAACAGAGACTTTGCAGATTTGGTTTGTTCTTCATTGAACAGTATTCGCTTTCTTTCTGTGCTCACAGTCAAACTATCAGGGTTTGCTTTCCTCCACAGAGACAAACCCTCGACAACCTATGTGTTCCATGTCTGCTGTCATGGGAGGCTCCAGAGAAGCCCACTCGAGGCTGGATTGTCTCCTTTCCGAAGCTGGGACCACCCCAGCCTCTTAAGTGTGTTTGGATGTCATGACAATAGGAGACAGTAAAGATAAGAAAGTATGTTAAACCCTCCTGTCTGATATGAGTCAGACCTAAGGCAGGGAGAATAATGGCGATTAAAATCTTTTGGTCCATTGCCTACTTGGAGAATTTATCTCCTTTTCCACTTTGTGTTGATCTATCATTTGCTTGTCAAGTTGGAGGGATAAGGCAAGGACCTGGTTATTTCCATTATCTCTGGGTTAATTGGGAATGGTAGAGAAATTGAAGGCCAGAAAGAACAATAAAATGAGCTCTAATTTCTGGCACTGGATTTCCTCTGGGGAAACTTCTTTCAGTTGCCTCATATTCTCCTAGCCATCCCTCACACTTGAAGTCTTACCCACTCTCTGTCACAAGGTTTCCTTCTCACCTAGGCAGTCATCAGTCAGATAAATGTCAGTGGGATGGTTGTGCACAGCCCCAGAAAGAAGAGAGTCTCAAGAGCATGAGCTGATGGAAGATATTTGGAAGGCAACCAAGAGAGAGGTGGTCCCATCTTTAGGAAGATATGCAGTCACTCCAGGAGGACAGCTCTTAGTCACCAAACTATTAGGATGCTTCATGTGGAAACGTTGACTACAACTTGTCACGGGCTTCCGAAGCCTCATAACTATGCTCGGGGTTCCCCCCAAGCCCCAGGCCTCTGCCTAAGCAAAGGGCCTGATCTCGCGGACAATGTACGGGGCGGGAGCCGAACAAGATGGTGAATGACTCCGTTTATTATTTCAGCAAGCAGCACATTTATACCTTTAGTGACGTAGGTACACTCTTTGGTTACGTGGGTGAAAGACAGGTAAAGCTAATACACCTGGGTCCTAGGACCGCCCTGACTCTGCCTACTCTCCTCCCCCTCTCCTCCCACACTACCCAAAGCTCCCTGCGGGCAGGCAGTCCAGGCAAAGACCGGAAACTCCACGTGGTCAGGCAGCCGGAAGTTCCACATGCTCTGCCAGAGAGCCGGAAGTTCCACGTGGTCAGGCAGGTCCGACCTGGAATCGCTAGGGAGGCAACAAAGGCGAGACCACTCCTCCTGGCTCCACCCACATCCCAAAGCCCTGAGTCTATCTCAGCAGGCCCCTGGGCCTGGAGGTCTGAGGAGAGCAGTGCTCAGCTCTAACTCAGCCCGTAACAACAACTCTCTTTAGAGTCTGACCCAAAATACTCCCTTTCAGGATTGTAATGACAGTCACTGATGGATTTGCTGTGGAAAAGCAAAAAGTGTGGGCTCAGTGCTCAGAGACCTACTTTGATGGATTGATGAGAAAGAAGAATCACTGGAATTGGCATGGTTGAGTCAAGCTCTCTCCTCTGGGATACCTAGGAAAGAGATATTTTGTCAAGCTATCCAAACATTTCTTCATAACCTAAGAGAAAGTCAGGAAGCAATAGACTGAGAAGAAAATAATGCCTTACTCAAAAAGATGGTTCCTCATCTCATAGCTTCTCAATATATTTCTTCAGAAAACTGTATTTTTTTAACCATACATATCAATACACTGATGCATCCATGATGTCAATGATGTGACAGCTCCTTTCCCCATTGCAGATCACAGCACATGCGTGCCCCCATATCCACTTGGACTCTTGTCCATGTCTTTCTCTAAATCTTTCGTAAGGGATCCTCCCAATGTTACGGAGATCTTCCTCTGGGGCTTTTAATATTATGTCGACCCCAGCACAACACTTGGGTGATAAATCCATCCTCGCTTCACCCCTGGCTCTTGTATGACTCCACACTCTTAGATAAGTCACTCACTTCATGTTCCGTTGAGTACATGTTCACATCTCCCTTTGGCGACCTCCTTTTTAAAATCCATTTGTACCTGGACTTAGCTATCCCCTTCACAGAGGGTTCCAAGGGCCTTAGCGAAGTTTGAGACTGCATAGCTTGAACCTCTGCATTTTGGAAGAGGAAGAGAAAAGGATGGCAGGGGACATTGCTTCACTTATGAACTATTCATTTTGTAATGAAAAAAGGATGATGGAGCCTTTTCTGAAATTTTTGTTTGATAATCCAGAATTTAGACTTCAGTCCTGTCAACTTCCAGTCACCCGTTTTTTTGTATCCAAATTGTCCATGGAGGTACAGAGGTATACCTCTGCTTGGTCCTCAGCCGTTTAGCGAGGAGGCCTATTAGCTGGGGTTTCAGAGTGACACATTCCTTTAAATGTTTGATAGAATCCACTTGTAAGTCCATGTGGTCCTGGGGATTTTTTGTTGGGGAATTCATTGATGGCTTGTTTAATTTATTTTTCTGTAATTATGGGACACATTCTAATGGATCCATTGGCTACTAACTTAAAAAAGCTATTGTTGGTGGTGGGGATTTGGACTTTTTTTAACAACTGTGAACAGTTGGTCATTGTTACTCAAAAATTTCAGGAATGGTTGCTTATAAGGGTGTGATTTCCCTTGGCCTTTGAAATTCTTTAGCCAGTGTGCTCTTGTACAAAATGATGAGTGGGCTCAACAATATGTGATAGCCTGTGACTTTACCTGCAATGACAAGGAACAGAATATAGCCTTCTGCATAGAAATGTGCCAGCCGAAGATTAAGAGAGGTGCAGAGAAGTTGGGCTGTGTGTGCTGGCACACCCTATAGTTGGACATTGCCTTTGGTCTAGTATCTCTGAGTGTGTCAGCACACCATCTATGAATTCCTTTGAAATGAGTAAGGTGAGTTGAATAGTTCAGGGCCATTTTCTAGAATCAAAAAAGAGTAGAGATGGAAGGTTTGAAGGGAATCTAGTCCAATGCCCTCTCATGTCATAAGATGGAGAGACTAAGACCCTGAAAGCAGAAATGACTTACTTTTGGTTCATTTTTGAAACCGTTTATGCAATTTGTTTTGGTCAAGTCAAGGGCTGGAATTTTGGTCTTTATTTAAAAACATGTTTAATTGGTCCTTTTTTATTTACGTCACGATAATTTCTTATCTGTTCACCTGACTATCCTTATGACTAAGAAAACAATTAAGTAAACACATCTGATATAGCGACTGTGTCTGACACTGTGACATCAGTACATTCTAGCAAGCACTCTCTACCTTTTGACTATTGTATGTTTTGTTACCTCTTCTCTAGAACCTTTACTAACTTGCTAAAACTTAGAATTCAATTTCCCTTTAATGCTCTTTCGATTTTCATTGAATTCTATGTGTTTTGATTAGCATCAGTTCATAGCAAACTTCCCCCAATTCATTAAATTCTTCAAATCCATAATATTAAACTACATAATAATATTCCACTACATTTATACACTACAGCTTTTCCACCATTCCCCCGTCAAAGGAAACCCAATTTTCTCCCAGTTCTTTGGTACCACAAATGGTGCTATTGTGAATATTCTGGTTCATATTAGATGTTTGTTTCTGTCTTTGACTCCCAGAGTCAGGGGCAGGTTATATGCCCAGGAATTGCTCTGTTGGGTCAAAGGGTATGGGTTGAATTCCTACTTATCATCAAACAACAGATCTTATTGGAGTCCTTAGCCTTACCCCTTCTAAGTGTTCTTGTAGCAAGAACCACACCCAGTGAATTGTCTTATGGTATCTCTGGATCTTGAGAATAATTATATATGCCCATGGCAGACAAAAGATTTCCCAGAGTTCAAAAAAGAAAGTAGAATCTTTAAACTACAGGCAGTTGAACTCGAGTTTGTTTCCAGGCAGGAATGCAGAATGATTGTTAAAGGAAATAGTCTGTGAATATTTAGAAAAGGAAATGATTATAACTTCATACCAGGATGGCTTCATTAAGAACAAATGGGGCCCAGATTAAGCCCATTCCTTTTCTAGAATGTCACAGACATAGCATGCTTACAGTCTGCAGGAGGTTGTGATATAGACACAAATAACCTAAATGCATAATAATTCCTGAGAAATGCAAAGTATCCGAAGGTAGAAAGGTCATTATCACCTGGTGCCATCATGGAAGGCTTCAGGAAACAGATGGAATCTGAACCGAGTTTCAGTGTTGGAGAAGATAATAGCATGCAGCATTAAGTTGGGATAAATAAAGCATTCTAGGCATGGGTAACAAGTCTGGTTTTCAGTGGGTTGAGGTTGAGGTCACAATGGCAAAGCTAGCTAGCAATGTTCTATAGACAGATGTAGATGTCAATGGAATATAGGTTTAGGTGTCATCAGTCCAGACGGTAAGAGCTGAATATTTGTGTGAGTGAAACTGACAGTGGGGAGAATTTAGAGAGAGAAGAGGTCAAAGAATTCTAAGGTAACTGCTATCAGTCAGAGGAGACAGAAGAATCACCTACACAGAGGTTAGAGGAGAGTCAGGAATGTGTGGTATCATGGAAGACAGTGGGCAAGAGTGTATCCAGGAGAGGGTAGTCCAGGATGGGGAACCTGCAGCCTCAAGGCCTAATGTGCCCCTCTAGGTCCTCAAGTGTGGTCCTTTGTTTGAATCCAGACTTCACAGAATAAATCCCCCTAATAAAAGGATTTGTTCTGTAAAACTTGGACTCAGTCAAAAGGCCACACCCAAGGACCTAGAAGGCCATATGTGGTATCGAGGCTGCAGGTTCCCCACCCCTGGACCCTAGTCCATTTGGTCAAGTGATGCAAAGAGGGTTAAACAGATGACAACTGAGAAAAACCATTGGGTTTACTCATTAGAAGGGCATTAGTTATCTTAGAAAGGCAGCTAGGTGGCACAGTGGGTAGAGTGCTGGGCCTGAAGTCAGGAAGACTCATCCTCCTGAGTTCAAATCTGACCTCAAAAAGCTACTAGCTGTTTGGCACTAGGCAAGTCACTTAACCTTGTTTGCCTCAGTTTCCTCATCTGTAAAATGAGCTAGAGAAGGAAATGGCAAAACACTCCAGCATCTTTGCCAAGAAATCCCCAAAAGGGGTCATGAAGAGTCAGATGTGACTAAAACAACTGAATACCCAGAAGAGTGATTTTAGAAAAGTTTGAAATGATTTGTGGGTAGAGAAGTCAGGTGGGAGAGATAGAGGTTGTAAGGTAGTGGAGGCATCAAGCATGGACACTTCTTCCGTCCACCCCATCTCCCCAGGAGCATTTTGTGGTGAAAGAAAGAAGAGACACAGAGCAGGAGAGTCCAGAAAGCTTGTCTTCAGGATTGGGGAAAGACACATTTTGTAGGGAAATGGAGGATCCTGTAGAAAGAGAGCTTCAAGATGCTTGAGGGAGAGAGGAGGATGAGATGTGGGGATCAGGCAGGAGGTTATGAAATCAATGTGTGCCCAGAAGTAGGGAAATGGCTTCCTCTAACACTGAAGCGAAAGAAAAGGGAATGGTGAACATCCTGAGAACGTAGTATGAGGGAGAGTCGAGGGAGCCCCTGCCCTCTGACCTCAGTTTGTTTAGTGGAGTGTGAATGTGACAGCACAAGAGGGTGGGGGTTTGGGAGCTGGAGGAGACAGACTGATGGCAATGAGCCCTGTTTAAAATCTCTGTTAGGATTTGCCAATAGAAGTGTCACAAAATAAAGGAGGAAGAGAGAGAGAAACACAGAGAAACATATTTATATATATATATATATGTGTATATATATACATATATATACACATATATACATATATATATGGAGAGAGAGAGAGAGAGAGAGAGAACAAATCAGATGAAAACCACACCATTGAATTACCATTAAGCCAGCTTGGGGCAGGAAATATTGCAGATTCTGCCAGGAATTTCCTGATACCTACTTTCACCCAAGATGCTTGTGGAAGTTGAGGATTCCTTGCCCAGCAGACTCTATGCATCTCTGAGTGGGGAGAAGGAAGGAGAAAGGGGCAGGGTGGCCATGCCTTCAAAATCACAGGCCAATTCTGTTATGGGATTTCTTTGGTATTGTTCTGTTGAGGAGCTGATAGTCATATCTTATGAGAGTTGGGAAGAGAGGGGGCCCTATGTTGAGCCACAGAAGGAGGCTGCCTCTTTAATTGAATGACATCTCAGTCAGGTCAGAGTAACATCAGACCCGTGGGTCCTTGTTTACAACCGTCTTAAGACAAGAGGAGAAAGCCAACTGATAGTGATAACCCTGTCTTAAAGAAGCTAAGTGGATTAAATGGTGGACTTGGAGTCAGGAAGACCTGAGTTTGACACCTAGTAGCTGTGTGACCCTGCTACTTGACCTCTCTGGAGGCAGCTGGTAGTTCAGTGCATAGAGTATTGAACCTGGAATCAGGAAGACTTGAGTTCAAATCTGTTCTCAGACACTTACTAGCTCCAACTCAGGTAAATGGCCTAGTTTACTTTACTAGTTTACTTACTTTACTTGTTCATCATAGGCACTCAGCCCTTGGGGTCACCCGAGGGGATATAACAAGTGGTCATATATGGGACCAGCGATAGCAGGACTTCCAGGCCAACTCAGTCCAATAAATATTTAGCAGGCACTGGGGCTACAAAACCAGAAATGAATAAATCAAGGAAGTATTTCTTAGCATCTCTCTCGTGCTAGGCACTGTGCTAGGCACTGAGGGGACAAGTACAAAGAAAGAAATGATCTCTCATGGAGAAGACAACAAGCACGTATGCAAATATATTCAAAAGAAATATAAAATGAGTAAACACAAATAGACATGAAATATACAAGAAATAGGTCAATACCATGCAGTGTGGTAAGAGATGGAACTCACTATTCTGAGGTAGGTGGCATGAGGAAGAGCTTCATGCAGAATATGAAAAGAGAGAATCTTAAAAGAACAGGACTTTAAGGTAAAGGTAAGGAGGGAGTCATTCTGGGAATGGGGATGGCTGGTGCAAAGGCATGAGACAGGCAATGGGGGTGATGGGTAAGAAACAGACAGAAGGCCACTTTGCTGGGATTGAGAGTGCAGGATGGGGGGTGATGTCCAATGAGGCAGGAAAGATGGGTTAGAGCTGGGATGTGCAGGTATTTAACAAGTAAATAGAGGACTTTCTGTTTCGCCCTAGAGGCCAGGGACCCCATTGGAATTGGTTGAATAGGAGACTCATGTGGTTTGGTGAAGACTAGTTTTGTACTGCAAGGTACTTGCATTCTTTTGGGGGTGAGGACCCAACATGTACACAGCTAGTTACATACAAGAGAATCTGAGGTGGAGGTGGTCAGGAAAAGCATCCTCTCAGAGGTGGGACCTGAGTTGATCATTAAAGGAAGCTAGGTATTTTAAAAGGCAGAGACAAGATGGAAGAGCTTTCCAGATGTGACAAAGTCTGTGCAAAGACACAGATAGGAGAGGAATATCAAGTGGCAACTGTGCTTTGATTGTAACAGAGAGCACATGGGGGAGTAACAGGCAATAAACTGAGAAAGGTAGCCTGGGGCAGATTGTGAAGGGCTTCAAAGTGCCAACAGATGTGTGGGGATTTTATTTCCATCTCCCCACCCCCAAGCAAACCCCAGCACTAGTAGGCAGCTGATCCAGCTGCATGTTAGGTCTGACCCCCTCACAGAAGTCACATTATCAGTTATTGACCAAATGAGGACTAGAAGCTGGGTTTTTTGAATCCTGGTTCATCATAGTTTCAAGGCTTTGGTGCCAAAGAAAACAGGCCCCTCCTCTTTGAAATCTCCCCGCTTCAGGCACCTGGCAAGGAAAAGAAAGAAGAGAATCAGAGAGTAGGGGAGTCATACTTTAGCAGAAGGAGTTTGTGGTCTGGACCTGGGACAGAAGAGGCAGAGTGTGAGTTCTGGCCCTGACACTCACAAGCTATGGGAATCAATCAAAACATGTATGAAGCACCTACTATGTGCCAGGCACTGTGATAATTGCAGGGGATACAAAACGAGGCAAAAGATAGTCCCTGACCTCAGGGAGCTAAGCATCTAATGGGAAAGACAACAAGCAAATGAATATGTAAAAACAAGCTGTGGACAGGAAAAATAAGAAATAATTAGCAGGTGGAAGGCATGGAGAAGGCTTCCTGTAGATGGTGGGATTTTAGCTGGACTTTAAAGGAAGCCAGAGAAGGCGGTAGGTGGACTTGAGGAGGGAGAGTGTTCCAGGAATGGGGGTGGGGGGACAGCCAGAGAAAGTGCCGGGTGCTGAGAAATGGAGTGTCTTGTGTGTGGAACAGCCAAGAGACCAGTATTACCAGCTTGAAGAGTGAGTGTTGGGGAGCAAGGCATAAGAAGACTCCAAAGGTAAGGGGTGGGGGTGGTAGTGAAGGTAATGATGGGCTTTGAATGCCAAACAGAGGATTGTGTATTTGATTCTAGACCCTGGCCAAGTCACCTAACCCTGTGTGCCTCCATCTTCTCATCTGTAAAATGAGCTAGAGAGGAAAACGGCAAACTGCTCCTGTATCTTTGCAAAGAAAACCCCAAACGGGGTCATGGGGAGTCAGACACAATTGAAACAAATGCACAACAAGAAGAAGACCAATGAATGAAATGAACATCCAACAGAAATCTAGTTCATCGATTCTCCCATACTTAAAAGTCTTTATGAGCTTGTCAGTGTAATAGTCCTGCTTTTAGTACAAATCTCCACTTATCCATGCCTGCCATCCTGTGTCACTCTCCCTACAGAGCGGAAGCTCCTTGAGGCTAGGGATCATTCCGAGTTCATCTTTTTATCCCTATTTCCCTTCTGCCTCAAACAAGCTCTCATTCTTTTCCATGGCATGTCTAGAGGGAACAAAGCACACGTGTGAGAAGCAGTCTGGTACATTAGGAGAAGGGGCAGTTGGATCCAGGAGTGCCCCGAGTTCTATTCCTCCCTCAAGCACTTACAGCTGTGAGACATTGAAGACGTCACCATCTCTCTGAACATTGGTTTAGCGCCACCCAGCTCCCAAGGTTAGGAAAGTGCTACTTAGATTGAGAAGTCATTAAAATCAGGGGATATAGGGTGAGGCGATGCTGAGGGTGGGATACACACCAGAGGTGTTAGGAAAGGTAGAGAACAACTGCGGTTGGAATCTTTGGGACAGTTAGCTCTGAGCAAAAGGGAAGACATTTGGTTCAGTTGGGACGTCTGTATGTATTTCTGTCTCACCTGAGCTATGCAGTGGGCTAGACAGGGCAAGTGGGAGGGGGTGGTAAGCAAAAAGTTGGCATCTCAAGACTGTTAAACTTCTTTGGGCCATGTAGGCATCTTTCTTCCTCCTTGGCTAGGGCTGTGTCTTTATAAGAGTCTGCCCAACATGCACCAGCCATAGAAATAGCACTCCATGTTTTCAGAGTTCTGAAGGATTGCCAGGGTCCCAAAGTAGACATGCTATGCCTGATACTTGGCTCTGATGTTGCTGATTGTTACTGTCTTCCTGAGGAAGGAGCTCTAAGCATTCATGACTTAAGGGTCAGGTCTTAATGTTGTGCATCTTTGGTGTGTCTGAGGCAGATAATGAATAGGGGGGTAGAGAGGTCTCAGAGCTAACCTGAGGTTGTGTATCTGTCTACACTGTCTACCACTACAGTGATGCAATGCAGTAAGTGTACTTTGACAACTAGCCACTTTTTTCACCATACTGGATGTGGCTAAGGGAAGATGGGCCAAAACATATTGGTAATTGATAATTGTCCAGTGTCTCCTACCATGTAATTGCCAGGTTTGGTAATAGATGAAAATTCTACCTATCCCATCCTTCTAAATCCTAATCCTAGTAGCAAATCAACATGCTGAAGAACCTGTTTTTTCCTAATTGAATAATCCAAGGCTAATCACCATCTGAGGAGGCAGTTCCTTTTAAAAGAGATGAAAAACAAGCACCTCTTTTACCGCCCCCCCCTCCAAACCAAGAAACAAAAAAGAAAAACAAAAACAATCTCAATCCTTAGTTTGCTTAGAACTGATTTTATCCAAGGGCTGTGGGCTCCAAGGCTGGAGGTGCTTCTGTTTCTTTTGGAGCATTAGAGGCATCTTAGAAAGAAATCACTGTGTATATGTATGTATGAATGGATGAATGAAGGAAGGAGTGAAGAAATGGATGGATGGATGGGTAGATGGATGGATGGGTGGATGAGTGGATGGATGGATGGATGGATGAAGGAAGGAAGGAAGGAAGGAAGGAAGGAAGGAAGGATTTATTTGTTCTCCTAAAGTGAGAGGTGATATAATTCACCAATCCCTGTCCTTTCCCTAGAGAGTCATCGAAGTGTAATGGAGAAATATTTTAGTCAAGTGATAAGTCAAAGTAGGATTGGACATAATCATAGTTAATACACGATGAATGGTGAGAGTTAGTTTCTGAAAGACAGATTAGTGTAGTGGAAAAGGGAATGAACGTAGAGTCAGGAGACTTAGGTTGGAATCCTGGTTCTGAGACTTTCTAGTTGTGCAGCCTTGAATAAGTCATATCCTTTTCCTGGCCTCAGTTTCCCTATATGTATAATGACCATAATAATTTTCACAGAGGTCTCGTGAGGAAAGTGCTTTATAAACCTCCAAGTGTCATATTGATGGGAGTTTGTCCTGTGATTCGGTTTCCATGTCACAGAAATCCAAGGTTGGTGGTGACATTCATTTGGGGCATGCTTTTCGTTCATAGAAATTACATCCTTGTTACCCATGTGCCTTCTGAACAATTTTTCTTGGCTTGGCTTCTCCTCTTTCTTACTAAGTCCCCTTTGGGAATGGAGCCTTCCCAGGTAAGTAGGCAAGGTTACTGGTATGGATGGTAGCCATGACACTAAATTAAATTCATGATCTGGACTTTGTTAGCAAGTGCTCTAACAAATGCAATTAGCCAGTAAGGCTTTGCCATATCTGGTGTCCTTATCACAAGAGGATTTTGTTTCATTTTGAGAACCCATCCTGATGTTTGGACAAGATCACTGGATGTGGCATCATAGGGCTTGCAATCGAGTCTTTGCTACCTATGTATGCATTACTATTGTATGACCTTTAGTGAATCATTTCCTGTCTCTATTAAATTTCCTTCTCTATTAAAAGGAGGTGGGACTTTTGAGCTTTCTTCCTACTCTTAAAAAATCACAAGATCTTATGTGTCCCTCCCCCACCCCCAGGTGTGGGAGTTTAATAACAATGCTTTCAGATTTAGGTAGGCCTGGATTCTGTGCCCCAAGCTCTGAACATTGGTAAGCTAGCCAAACCTTGTGAGTCAAAGAAATAGATTGTTTTGCAGTCTAAATGAACCTGCATCATACAACAACACAGCAAAGCTCCCAAACTTAGGGCCATTTTCCAAATTTGGAACGAGGGGAGCGGAGCCAGTATGTGCTGATGAAAGACAACTCTGTGTCACCTCTCTGTGTGTTGTCAAAGAAACCTGCTATTTCCTGTTCAGAACTGTTATACTTGGCTCCGTTCAACTTAGTAATACAATAATACCTTGTAATCTTACTTCCCCATCAGCAAATGCAATCAAAATGAAATAGTTAGACTTCCCATTGTGAGTGGTGGCCAGCCTGTCACTGGTAATGGGCACGTTGCTCCCAAGCTGGGAGAGCTCCCAGCAGCTGACTTCATGAGGCTGTTTTAGACCGGTCTGCTGCTGGGCTAACAACTCCGCTCTGTACTTGGGGCTTAATGGCCCCGAGTTTATTACAGAGCTGTCTGTGTGTCACTTCGGATGTCTTTGATGAGGCACAGACAATTATTTTTTGAGGGGGGAGTGGGAGCTTAAACCGAGTAAACTATGTCCTTTTTTTTGAAATTGTCAAGGTTAGGTTGTGTCGTGTGACTCTGTTGGTAAAAGGTTCAATGTTTCTTTACGTAAAAGATGACAGCTCCCTTTTAGGACAAGAGATTCCAAGATTCAGCTCAAGTAAGTCGGGGCCCTGGAGAACCCCCAAACACAGGCACCTTGCCCACACACTGGGCATAAACTGATGGAGGACTCTCACCTCCTACTGGTCACTTTTAATAGACCCCTGCTCCATCAATATGTTAGCACACCACAAGCCAGAACTGGTGCCTTAACTTGGGGTCTGGGAACTGTTTTTTAAGTTTATATTTTGATAGCTCTTTTGCAGTAATGTTTGCTATATAATCCTATGCATTTTAGTTTATGCATTTAAAAGCCGTATTCTGAGGAGGCCCCAGGCTTCAGCAGCCTGCCAAAGGGTTCCATGAGGCAAATTGGGTTGTGTTCTCCTGGACTAGAGACTTGTGAAATGCAGGCACGTGATCTTTTGAAACAATTACTCTGAAAGGCTTTAGCCATCATTCCATCCTCGGCTCCATCACTGTGGGCAAGGCTCCCTGCTGGGTCAGTCCAAGCCTTTCCCACTTACCATTGTATTTTAGGACTTCACTTTCCTCTTACGAATTCTAGCAAGTTTCTCTGGAGCTGAATGATGCTAATTAGTGAACTGAGTCAGAGCTGTAGTTTTTGCCAGTTAGGGTGGGAAGTTGTAAGATCTCTTGGCTCCATTGTCCTTCACCAACCATTCCTGCATCTTTCTCAGTCTTCCCTTCTGACCCTTATTTTTACCTGCTGCAGTCCTGCCTGACCTCGCTCCTTTTTGGGTTGAAAGTCACTTTCAGATTTTATCTTCGGATTTTTAACTCAGAATAAAAATGCCTCAGGCTTCTCACTTTTTGCTTCTCCCTTCCCTGCCCCATCCATTTCTTTCCCCTCTCCCTTCCTCCACTGGCATGGTTCCTGGCTACTGCTATGTTCTAGAAGCTCATGAACCCTAGGATTCTTCTACCATAAGAAAAACCTCAACATCGCACTGAGTCAAGGGTGTATTCCTAATTCACACATTGACTATATTTCAGCAGGTCAAATGAAATGGAAGCTGAGGACTGTTTGTCATGCATCAATGGAGAAAGCTGAGAGGTGAATCTGGGTCCCACAAAAATGCTGGTCTTTTTCCATTTGTTGTCTTCAGGGAATATTTCCAAATTCTTCCTGCCTTACTCCTTGCTCAATGCTTTGTGGCTCTCTGATGGATTTTCTATCAGTTTAGTATTGGATTATCCAAACATTGATTTCGGTATATATTAGTTCAGTATTGGGCTGTCCGTTGGACTCGTGACATGACCAGCTCCTTTTTCTAGTCATATATGCCTTTGATCACATCTTTTATATGACTTGGACAACAAAATATTAAATATGGGCCCTTGGGGATGTTCTCATGACAAACACCATTAGCAGGGCTCTTCCTTTCTGAGTTTTCCTCCGCCTCTACCTGAGAAGGGCTCCTGTTCCTTCCTCTGCTTTTCTTGGACTTGGCACACCCCCGTCCCTACCTCCTTTGCCCTAGGGCTCCTGGCTGGGCATCTGTATTTTCTGACACCTTTGGCATGATTTTAGTGTGTATTGAATGTTTGCTTTGGAATATTTCCTCTCAAGGGAAAGGCTAGAGGGCAGCCCTTATGCCTCCTTTGTGATCCCTATCCTTAACTGCTGGTGTTTATGGAAAAGAAGTGACCCTTATCTTTGGCATCTACTAGCAAAAGCCCTAGAAAGTCCCTCTTCTCTTGACCTTTTTTTAACCTACTAACTATGGGACTATCAACAAGCAATGTCACTTCTCTGAGGGTCAGCTTTCATTTCTGCAAAATGGGCCTTCTGCAATACCTCCATCACAAAGTCCTCATGGAGTCCCATTGATAATGTCAGCCAGGGTTATGCAGACATGAGCTAGCTTTGATGAGGACAATGCCAACGGTTCATGTCAGCCAGGACAGCTGGCTAGTTCTGCTGCAGCAAAGGGAGAGACCTCCACTAGTCTATTTTCTTTCCCTGACCTTGTAGTTTGCCCCGGATTCATGGCTCTAGGGTTGCCTGTTCCTTCCATAGGGTAATTAGGCTCCCCTGTGCTCCAGTCTGAGTTCAAATCCTGCCTCAGACACATACTCACTGTGTGTCCCTGGGCAATGTTTAACCCATGTTTCCTCAATTACCCCATCTATAAATTGGGGATAATAATAGTGCCTACCTCCCTAGGTTGTTGGGAGGCTCAAATGAGATTATCACCGTAAAGGGTCTGGTACAGTGCCTGGCATGCACCAAGAACTCTCTATATGTTAGTTATTATTATCACAATTATTTTTACCCTACGCTAAGGGACCCTCCCCCCCTGGGGGCAGAAGGAGCTGAAAAGGTACTCAGAATTTAAACACGAATCGGACATGGAATAGATGGTTTTATTCTCACACAGAAAGAGAGACAGTAGGCAATGAAGAATCGTGCGTGGTGATTCCCATCAAATCCGTTTAGCCTTGTTGGGATGCTGGCAAGCCCCAATATGAGGGCCACTTATTAGCTGCTCCACGTTTTTGCCCCACTGACTGTAGCTCATTCAACATCAAGGGCTTCTGTCTCTTAATAGTTTCCTGCTCTACGGACAACTGGTTTTCATCTCATCTCATGTGCTGCCATGGCTGTTAGGATCATCTCTGCATAGCTGCCTGCATGTCCAGGAAGTGGGACGCTCAGCTGCCTTTCAAGACCTTACAAGACTCTGTGCTAAAGGAAAGATGCCACAGACAGGGGGTGGATCCATCCCAGACACAGGCCTGCCCGGGCAGCTGTGTGCTTACGATTTGTAGCCCAGTGAAAAAAGAGCTTCTCTCACCATCCCTCCAGAGCTCAGCAGAGGCCTGAGGGATAGGGATTGCCCCTTTGGCATATCCATGGGGTTTCTGTTCAGTAGCCAAGTTAAAAAGCTCCCATAGCGCTTAAGAAACAGTGAAAGCATAGTGTGCCTGCTCTGAAATGTGTGTGTTTGTATGTATGTGTGTGTTTGTGTGTGTGTATATGTGTATATTTGTGTGTATGTATGTGTGTGAGTGTGTGTATGTGTGTATATGTGTGTATATGTGTGTTTGTGTGTGTGTATATGTGTATATTTGTGTGTGTATGTATTTGTGTGTATGTATGTGTGTGAGTGTGTATATGTGGGTATGTGTGTGTTTGTGTGTATGTGTTTGTGTATGTGTGTATGAGGGGCTCTTGCCTTCATCACTTATCCCCAATGGATGCTGCACATAAATGATGGTTCCCAAAGAGATCAATGTCAAGAATGCCTTCTTCCCCTAGCAAATCCTTCTAACTTGGTTGTTTTAAAATTGTTATTTATTATTAATTTTATTTTTCCATTATCTTTTATTTATTTCATTCAATATTTCGAGTTCCAAATTCTTTCTCTTCCTCCCAGCCCTTCACCCTCCTTGAGAGAGCAAGCTACTGCATATTGATTATAAATGTGAAGTCATGTGAAACATATTTCCATATTAGCCATGTTCCAAAAGAAAACACAAAATAAAACGATAAAGAATGAAAAGTATGCTTCAATCTGAATTCAGAGTTCACCAGCTTTCTTTTTGGAGGTGGATACCATTTTTCATCATGATCCTTTAGAATTGTTTTGGGTCATTGTCTTGATCGGAGTAGCTAAGTCACTCACAGTTGATCACCCTTACAATGTTGTTGTGTGTAATTATCTCCTGGTTCTGCTCACTTCTCTTTGCCTCAGTTCATATTGTCTTCCTGAGTTTTTCTGCAACTCCCCTCATCATTTCTTATAGCCCAATAGTATTCCATCACAGACATATGCCATAACTTGTTCAGCCATTCCCCAATTGATGGGCATCCCTTGATTTCCAATTCTTTGCCACCACAACTCCACCAACAGTGCATTAGTGTCCTATTTTTTCCACATCCTCTCCAACAGTTGTCGTTTTCCTTTTCTTTCATGTGAGCCAATCTGATAGGTGTGTAGTAGCATCTCAGAGTTGTTTTGATTTGCTTTTCTCTAATCAGTAGTGATTTAGGAATTTTTTCATGTGACTATTGATAGTTTTGATTTCTTTTTCTGAAAACTACCTGTTCATATTATTTGACCATTTATAACTGGGGAATGGCTCTTATTTTTATAAATTTGACTCACTTCCCTCTATGATTGAGAAATGAAGCCTTTATCAAAGAAACTTGCTATAAATCTTTCCCCACCCCCAGTTTCCTCTTTGCCTTTTAATTTTGGTTGAATTTGTTTTACTTATGCAAAAGTTTTTTTATTTCAAGTATCGAGAATTATCTATTTTACTTCCTGTAATCCTTTCTATCTCTTGTTTGGTCATAAACTTTTCCCTTGTCCATAGTTCTGACAGGCACATTTTTCCGTCCTCCCCTAATTTACTTATGACATAACCCTTTATGTCTAAATCATTTATCAGTTTTGACCTTGTCCTAGTATATGATGTAAGATGTTGCTTTATGCCTAGTTATTGCCAAACTGCTTTCCATTTGTCCAGAAATTTTGTGAAATGTTGAGTTCTTACCTCAAAGTTTGGATCTCTAAGTTTATGAAATAATAGATTACTATGGTCATTTACCACTGTGTACTACGTACCTAATCTTTTTCACTGATCTGCCACTCTATTTCTTAGCCAATACCACATTATATTGATAATTACTGCTTTGTAATATAGTTTGAAATCTGAAACTCCTAGGCTGCTATTCTTCACATTTTTTCCATTGATTCCTTGATATTCTTGACCTTTTGTTCTTTCAGATGAATTTTGTTAGTATTTTTTTCTAGTGCTATAAAATAATTCTTTGATAGTTTGACTGTTATGGAACTTAATAAGCAAATTAACTTAGGTAGGATTCTCATTTTTATTATGTTGGCTCAGCCTACCCATGAGCAATTAACACCGACATTAGTAGCACTTATAGTTTGTATTTATATGTATTATCACATTCAATACTCATAATAAATCTGGGAAGTAAAGGCTATAGTTAATATTTTGCCCATTTTACAAATGAGGAAACTGAGGCACAGAGCAGTTAAGCCACTTGCCCAGAGTTATGTGGATAATAAGTATCTGAAGCAGGATTTGAACCCTCATCTTCCTAAAATCCAGTAACCTATCTTCTTCAGAATGTTGGAGATGTAAGGAACCTTTGAACATAGAATGTTGGAGTCAGAAGAGACATTAGAGATCATATATTCAGTCCTCTTCATTTTTAAAAGTAGAGAACTAAGGCCTAGTGAGAGCATTATTTCTAATTGATCCTGTATTTGACTTGTTTGACATATTTATTTGCATATTGTCCCCCCATTAGACTAAACTCCTGGAGCACAAACTGTCTTTGAGTTTTCTTTGTCTTTTGCATGGTGCCTGGCACATAGTAGGTGGACTGTGTCACTGGATTGCAGAGAAGATGCAGGCTAGTAAGATTTGAGAAGACTGAGGAGGTCTGAAGGGGCCAGGGCTTTAAAGGCCAAAGTGAGGATTTTATATTTTATTCCTGGATCAAGGGAGACAAAAAGCCATCGATAGGAAGCCAATGGAGTTCCCTGAGGGGGTACGACATGGTCAGACCTGAGCTTTGTGAAAGGATCCTTTGGAAATCTGAGTGGAATGGGGAGAGACTTAAGGTGAGACCGACAAGAAGTCTATTGCAATAGTCAAATGTGAGGGAAGGAGGGGGTGTACCGGGGCAGTGGCAGGGGCAGAAGTGGGCAGGCAGGGATGGACTTGAGAGATGTAGATGGTTCTTGTGCACACCACCCTGATTTTATACAATGATTTCACTTGAATTTTTGAACAAGCTTGAGTGTGCACGTGTGTGCATATGTCTGTGCATATGTACACACATGTGTATGTATGTGTATATTTGTCTATAAGCATACATGCACACATATGTTCATACGCATGTGTGTGTCTTTCCTTCAGAGGGAGCTACTAGGTAATGGTAATAGAGAAGGACAATTGGAAAATTGATTAATTTTCTCCTGTTTACACTTCAAACAAGGTCACTGTTTCCTTTCACATTTGAAATGAGTATTACTAAATGAGAGTGCATTTGTATTTCATGAATCTCTTTGAATATCACGAGCTTTACAGTTGCCACCTGGGAGTGTCCTCAGTACTTTTATATGAAAACTCCTTTAATAAAAGCCTGATTTAAACTAACATTTAGCTCACCAGAAGGATAATTAATGTATTGTCTAATTATTAGAAAGCATGATATGTATACATTTTGAAATAACCATATTATTAATATGAATATATATTTCATTATATATGAAGAGAGAGAGAGACAGAGAGAGAGACAGAGAGACAGAGACAGAGAGAGAGGAAGAGAGAGGCAGTGTAAGGGCAAGCAAAGTGGGACTTTTTACTGTTTTTTCTTTTGGGGTGCTTCTCAGCACCAAGGCAATCAAGTGCATTTGATTCAGTCTTGCCTTTGTTTGTAGGAAGGCCTACACCCTGTTGCTAATTAGGTCATAAGAGGTGTGAAATCCTCAGGCCCTGAAAAAGGGTATATACACCTTGAAGTTAGCATTTTGTTTGGGGCTCACTCGTTGGAAGAACGTTGGTGTGGAGACTCTGGGTAGCCATTAAGGAGCTCCCTGGCTTTGAAAACTCAGATGGTGGTGATTCTTTCTCTGGTAACTATGTATGTATAGCTTTGGTCAGACAGCCAGAAGCCTGTCTGTTGATTTGTGTTATTTGCTCTGTTTATATTTTCTCTGTTTGTAGTTTCTGTTAGTATTTGCTCTGAAGTTCAGGGTGCTGACTTTTTACCCTGAACTAAGTGAATGATATATGTATGTTTGATTAAAGTGAGATTGTAAACCCCTTTAAGTTGCTTTCCTTAGAAAAGCAGATCAAAGAACCTGTGCTAGCCCCCCTCCTGTGTGCTGGTGCTATTGGTCCTACACAACCATGATAGCTACAAGTAGCAACATTGTTGTTACAGGCAAGAGAGAGAGACAGAGACAGAGACAGAGAGAGAATGAGACAGAGAGACAGAGACAAAGAGAGAGAGAAATATGTGCAGTTACATACATACATACATGCATACATACATATATATATATATATATATATATATATATATATATATATATATATATATATAAAATTATATATACCTTGTCAGCAAAACTATAGTCTTGAGGAAAACAATTTCTTCTGCCTCTTTGTATTGCCAGCCCTAGCATATGCAATAAGCATTCAGCAAATATTTTATAGTTAATGATACCACATTTGAGTTGGGTGATGATATTCTCATTTTGGTTCTGGTGCCTAATATGGAAATTACAAATGAATACAGTTAATGCCCTGATGCCATTTTATTTTGGGCAAAATGGACCAACTGTTTAGAGAATGTAACAGAAGGATGCCCCTACATGGTGTTAGCAGCAAACTAGAAGTGGTGCCAACATGGTTAATGTTTTAAAACAGAGATTAGAAACCTTCACCCAGAGCAATATTACAAATGCACGGGGCCATTTTCTCAGTATGGAATAGGGGTGTTCAGCCTCATCGAATGCTGCCAGAGGTTTGAGGAATGAAAGGGGTGGAGGAGAAAGGTGCTGAATCTTCACAGATTGCTTTTTGGGCAGCCTTAGAAAACACTGTCCTATCTGTGCCTTTGGAGATTGGTCTGTCCTTCCTTTTGTAACGCCTTAGGTCTCCTGCTACATCCTGAGCCGTCTCCAGTCATCCTGATCTGTATCTGGCCACTGAACCCAGGTGGCTCCAGAGGAGAAAGTGAGGCTGGTGACTTTGCACAGCTCTCCCTCACTTAAATCCAATCCACTTGCAAGTAGAGGTATCATCTCCCTGATGTCATGGTCCTCTTAGTAAATGAAGGACAGACAATGAAGGAACCAATGAGGACCTTGGGTGAATCTTCAAAGTTCAGTTTTTAAGTACATGTCATACCACTTTTAATGACATTCATAGGTATGATGCTGTATTTGAAAGAGAATAAAATGCCCAACAATGTAAGTTGAACTGACTGACCTAGAAAGGGTTTTTTTCCTTTTCAGCAGCAAAAAGTATGTTGTGTTGTTTTATTTTTCTGCTTTTTGGATGGCTCTGCAGGAAAGGCAGCATGCTGAGGACTTGAAATGAAGGGCCCTCAGTTTGCAGTCCAGCTCTAACTCTTCCTAGGTATGGTCCTGGACTATGGTCACTTACCTTCTCCTGGCAGTAGTTTCCTTATCTGTAAAATGAGGATATAAGTACTTCACTGCTTCCACAGCAGGGATCGAATGATTTAATGAAAGTACTTTGGAAATTCCAAAGCTCTGTATAAATAGGACCTATTATTATCACCTTGGCTCGGAGCGGAGATAGCATGGGGGAAGCTTGTTCTACCTAAAAATACTCAGGAAGTAGGAGCTGCAAAGCCAGAACTGCCTTGTAATTAAGAAGTCCACATATTACTATGAATACTGAGCATGTGTAACTTGCACATACCAAACAAGGCTCGGCAAGACTTTTTTTCCTCTAGTTAGTAAACACTTCCAAGACTTTCTCTTTTGTTCTTTGCCTCAGATAGGAAACACCTTTGCTATTCTGTCCTGATTTATGGAATCCTTTCTGAGGGATTTGAATGAGGAGGGGGTTGGGGTGTATGTGCAGTTCTGACATTCAAGGCCCTTGAAATCTGGTAGAACCTTGAGTTAAAATGACTTGTACGAATCTATGATGATTGCAGCTTAAATTGGGTGTTGCTCCCTGTCCCATGATTTACCTCCCCCCACCCCAGGAAAATGGGCAAATAGGTGGCACAGTGAATAGAATGCCAGGCCTGGAGTCAGGAAGACTCCTCTTCATGAGTTCAAATCCATCCCAGACCCTTACTAGCTGTGTGACCCTGGGAAAATCACTTCATTGTATTTGCCTCAATTTTCTTATCTGTAAAATGAGCTGGAAGAGGAAATGGAAAACTGCTCCAGCATCTTTGCCAAGAAAACCCCAAATGGCATCATGAAGAATCATGACTGAAAAATAACTAAACAACAAATACAACAAAATCCCATGAAAAACTTGATCTGGCTCAGCTAGCCTGTACCTGGAAGCCATTAAAGTTTTAAGATGAATCCCACCCAGTTCTGTTACTCTCTTCCGTGGTGTTTTGGGTTGGTCCAGTGCTTGGAGCTCTTTTCCATGATTAGGTTGGGCAGAAGTCACCCTATGTTTCTAAGTACTCCTTTATCCTGTCAACTTCATATTTGCATTTTTGGGTGGAAAATGGAATCCAAATTTTTCAATTTTTTTCAAGCTTCTATGGCTGTCCAAGATTTCATCTCCTTCTTTCCCCACTTTTTTTGAGGAAGGGGAGGACTAGTTAGGTTGGGCTTGAGCGTCCTTGAGGTCCAATGACTGGAGTACTTGGTAGGGCACACTTTTTTTAGGGAAGCCAGTAAGGACTGAGAAAACCAGAAATACACTTGGAAACTAGAGGTCTAGAAGTGGGAGAAAATGGCAAGGGGGATGGATGATGTGGATACATTTCAATGGGAGAGGAGATACAACAAAAACTAGAGAGGTCATATAGCTGACTAGCAAAAAACGGTATCACAGGTTAGACTGTGAGTTCAAACTGGGGGACCGGGGGATTCATTGGAAAGCATTTAGTACTACTGGAGACATTTGAAGCATGAAATCAATAGTATGGGCACCAGGAATGCCCATTCTTTGTTATTTACCTGGCATTCCATCTTAAGTAAATGTTTGTTGTATTATTGTAATGCTGAGTGGCAGCTAGGTGCCACAGTTGATAGAATACTGGACTTGGAATCAGACCTGAGTTCAAATCTTACCTCTGACATGATAGCTGTGTGACCCTGGGTAAGGCACTTAGCCTCTCATGGTCTCAACTTCCTCACCTATGAAATGAGAGGTTGGACTTAATGGTATCTTGTCTAAACTCCCTTCTAGCTCTAAATCTATTATTCTGTGATGCTAAGTATAAGACAAGGGAGTATGATTAGGTAGCTTTGAAGAAGATCTGGGTGAGGTAGGGGTTTAGTTGGCTGTTGAGTGACTGTTCTGTGGACTGCATTCTTTGAACTACAAGGACAGCCCATTTCAATGAAGCCATCATGATTTGGCATGTTCAGTTGAAAAAGAAAAACCAATTATTTGATAAGAGTAGAGGCAATGGCTTCACTAATTTGAGCTTGTAGCACCAAGTGATTGCCTCATTTCTCACCTAGCTTTAGTCATTGAATGGGTGTTGCCTCAGTCAAACGGAGGCCCAGGAAAGACCTTAGCTTAAAAAGGCCAAGGTCTCCCACTGCATCAGGGCCATCTCCAGTCATCCTGATCTATATCTGGCCACTGGACCAAGATGGCTCTGGAGGAGAGAATGAGGCTTATAATTTTGCCCAGCCTTCTCTCACTTAAATCCAATTCACTTGCGGGTCATGACATCACCTTCCTGATCTCATAGTCCTCTTCAAGAACAAAGGACAAACAACAAACCATTGGGTTCTAATGAGATTGATTCTTCCACAGGTAGTTTGTTTTACTGATCTATTTATTTATTTATTAAGCAGTGCTAGTTTTTGAGATTACTGGTATAATTTGAGGTCTGCAAGCCCCTTTCATTCCTGAATTTAGATCCAGGCATGTGTGTGATTGAAGATAGGAGGAGATGGTATCAAGAATCAATGCAAGGAAAAGGGCTAGTCCTTGTCAGAGAGTGAGAGAATGGAGGAAGGAGTGAATTGGGATTTGTTAGAAGAGAGAGCTCATCTCCCTGTCAAATCTTCAGCCTCTCCGTATCTACTGGTTATTTCTCTACTCTCTTCAAGCATCTGCAAATCTCATCCTTAAAAACCTTTCATCAGACCCTACTTTCCCCTCAAGCCACTGTCTTATAGCTTTCCTCCTTTTCTTAGGCAAACTCTATGAAAAGGCTGTCTACATTTATTTCCTCTCCTCTCACTTCTCAATAAATAGTCAATAAACATTTAGTAGGTCCCTACTATATATCAGGCACATTGCTAAAGTGCTGGGGATACAAATACAAATAAAAAGAAAGAGCTCCTACCCTCAAGGAATTTACAGAGTAAGAAGGGAAGACAACACATATGAGGAAATTGAAAAGGTGAAGGAGGTACCCCTAATAAGAGCATGATGGAGAAATTTAAAGAAGTCCAAAAGCAGTGCAGCTAGTGAGAAATGGAGAGGGGATTGTGCTGGGTCCTCTCCCAAAATGGAGGTTTTGGAGATCATGGTCCTGCCCTTCAATCAGAGGGTCCAATCAGAAGGGCAGAGGGTTCTAATGAGATGTGAATACCAAGGTTGATTCAGTCTTGTAGGATAATGAGATTTCTCCATGATGAGTTTCTTGGGAAATAAACGATGGAAAAGTCCAAAAGTAGGACAGCTGGTGGGAAATGAGGATTTCTCTTTGGAACCTAGCATGTGATCTCATAACCACAATGCTGTCTCCGAGTGATTGGTTCTCCATTTTTAGTTCTCTAAATTGCCTAATCTGATGATCATTTCTTCATCCCCATCTTTCTCATTCTGTCTGCTGCATTTGCTTCTGCTTGTCCTGGATGTTCTCATTTCACTGAGTTTTCATGGGACTATTCTCTCCCATTCTTCTCCTACCTGATGAACTCTCCTCAGTCTCTTCTCACGATCCCCATCCTGTTCCCTTTCTGGTGGTGTTCCACCAAGGTTCTGTCACAGATCCTCATCTCTTCTCTCTCTACACACATTCTCTCAGTAATCTCACCAGCTTTGATGAGTTTAAATATCTTCTCTATAAAGACTCTTCACAGATAGATAAATCTAACCCAAGTCCCATATCATGATTTCAAACTAGATGTCCCTGACACCTTTCAACCTTGACACGTCTATCACTCATCTTTCCCCCAAATCTTTTCCTTTACCAACTTTTTATTAAAGGCACCACCACTCTTCCCAACTGGCCGTGTAATCTTGGTGTTCTCCTGGACTCTTTGCCTTCTCTTACCTGCCCCCCCCCCCACCCCACCATTTCCCTTCAGGAGCCAGATCTGGCCATTTTGAACTTCTCGACATCTCTCACGTATGACCCCTTCTTGATGCTCACATTAACAAGTCCTTATTGCTACTTGCTTAGGCTATTGCAGCAGCTTCTTAGTTGGCCTAAACTGCCTCAAGTCTCTCACCACCCTAATTCATCATGCCATGGGGCAGCCAAAGCAATATTCTTTATGCACAGTTCTGACCCTGCGACTCCCCTACTCAACCAACTGCCGTGGCTCTCACCTTGAGGAGAAAATGTAAATTCTTCTTTTCAGTTTTTAAAACCCTATACCAACTGGCCCCAACCCATCTTTTCAGTCTCATTCGACATGACTTTCCCTTCCATAAATGGTGATCCATTTACACCAGGGTTCTCTCTGTTCCTCATACCTGCCAGTCTAGCCTCCACATACTAGCTGTCTCACATGCCTGGAAGACGACACACCTTATCATTGATACCTCACAGAATTCCTTTCTTTAAGATGCCATACAAGCGTCATTTTCTTCATCCATGCTTTTCTAATCCCCACAGCCTTTAGAGACCTCCCTCTCAAATGACCTTCCACTTCACTATTTCACCTATGTTTGCATTTATTCGCTTATATTTGTCCTATATATGTATTCCTCACAAGAATGGAAACTTCTTGTTGATTGATTGGATGAATGGCCTCAATTTTCTCGGTGAAGGAAGAGACAAACTCCTCAGCTTAGATTGGGTGATGAGAAGTGGAGGGATTGCATGTATGCACCATGATGTTTCCAGTTCTTTACTGCTACAAAAAGTACTCCTATGAATATTTTGGTGTAAATGTCGCTTTTGTCTTTGTCATTGATCTCCTTGGGAGATGCCAACAAGTGGAGTTTGGTGGTCAGAGGATATGGACATTTCTTTGCATGATGAATACATTCACAGCTCCACCAACAATGCAGTAGTGTCTCTCTTTCCACAAATACTCCAACATCAACTATTACAATTTGCTGGGTATATGGTGACACCTCAGGGATGCCTTGATCTGTATTTCTCCTTTTATCTGTGATTTGATTAACAATGGTTAACAAATGGTTAACAATTTGCAATTCTCCCTTGGAGAACTCTTCCTCACCCCCATTCTTTATCCATTTATCTATTGGGGGAAGGCTTTGGATTTTATATATTTATTAGTTCTCTCTCTGATAGTCAATCAGGCCCTTGTCAGCGACATTTAACTAAAAGACCGTTTTCTCCATCAGCTATTTCCCTTCTTACTCTGGTTGCGTTTTAATTTTAATTTCACGTAACTGGATTTATTCCAATGGGGAGATTCCCTTGGCAGAATCCCAGAAGAAGAGTATAAGCCTTTTCCTGTCTCCATTTATCAGACTAAATGAGGATGAGAATGGTAGTTGGGCACCTACTTTACAAGTGAAGGACTCAGACTAGACATGGATACCTGAGTTACAGAAGATTCCTGGGCCCACATATCCAGCTCTCATCTTTCTCCTGAGCTCTTGCATTCCCATTGTGTTCTGCACATTTCTGCCCTGATGTCCTGTTGGCATCTCCACCTCCACAAGTCCAACACTGAACCCATTATCTTTCTCCCGAAACCCCTCCTTCTAACTTCACTGCTTCCTTTGTGGGAATGACCATCCTTCCTTGGGGAGAAGATTGATTCTGCACCGTCTGAGATTAATAAATGCAAACCCCTTGGACTGGCCATTAAGGCCCTCCATTCTCCCCTGCTCTTTAACTTCCTACTTCTTATGTTCCAGACAAGTTCCTCTCTCTTTACTTTCCCCTCCTGACTTTGCATTCATGCATACTGCCCCCCATGTCTGCCATGCTCTATCCATTTTAAAATATTTTTTCAAGGCCTAATTCAGGCTCTGTGTATTTCACAAAACCTTCCCTTATGTACCATCTTACTCCCACTCCTCACCTTCAATCTGGAAACTGGTTTCCAATATCTTTGAGCATTGTGTCTGGATCTCTCCTTTGATGTTTCACAATCTACCCTGGAATATACTTCTATGTGTGTATGGATCCCTGCAGTATGATGGAAGTACCTTGAGGGCTGGAACTTGGCTATTTTTCATCTTTCTGTTGTCTAGAGTAGTTCTGGGCACAATTTGGGCACCTTATAAGTATTTATTGGACTGAATGGAACTGTGGACAGTTGTGCTAGCTGGTGAAAGGTATACAAGATGTCAAAATGTCAAATGGATATAGTTAGAGGACCTGAGTTCAAATCTCAGTTTTATCTCTTCCTACCTGTATCACTTTAGGCAAGTCACTTAACCTGTGGGAATCCTCAATTTCCCTATTTGCAAAACGGAGGTAATCCTTGGCCAGGCTATTTAATGAGATAATAGAAGGGACTGTCTCAATCATATGTGGGCATTTTGTTTGCTGAAAAGGGAAGAATAAAAGGACACTGATGTGAGAAAAGCAGCTTGAGGCAGTTCTGATGACCTGAGGGAAAATTGCTTCTCAAATAAATGCCTTCACAGGACCTGTTTAAAGCAGCTCAAAGGCACAAATACTAAATGGAGTTGGGAATGGCTTCAGGGCATTATTTTCCATCAGCTCATTTACATACAACTGTTTTCAGGGTTTTGAAGGATGTAGCTGAGAAACTGTAAATCACAGAATTGCTAAGAGACTATGGGAAAAAAATTGTGCATTGTTCTATCTCATTGAGATGTGGACCTGGTTTGGTGGTTTTGTTTTTTCCAGTCTGAAATATGGGTCAGTACTCATTCAAAAATCCTGATCTGAGGTGTTAGAAGTGATAAAAGAAGAAATGAAAAGATGGGAAGATAGGAAGACAAAAATCAGAATGAGAAGGTAGAGCAGCCATGTGAAGAAGATGATGGTGGAGACTGCCCTCACTGCTTGAAGGCTGCAGAAGTGAGCCAGAAGATAAGAGCAGATGCTTTGGACTGAGTCAACTGAGAAAGCTGACTGTAGTCTTTGTAGGCTCTATAGCTGCTGGGAGCTCTGGGGAGAAGAACTTGCTCTGTAGGCAGCATCCAATTACTGTATGAAGAGCTGGCTGAGCTTACTTCTCTCTAGCGCCACCTAGAGCTTGAGAGCTTACCGAAGCTTAAGAGCTTGACTGAAGCCCTGCATGTGTGCTCCAGGAGCTTATTGGAGGAAAGTGGCATCCTGCTTTTGTGTGACGAGCTGGCTGGACTTACTACATTTTAGTGCCATCTGAAGCCTGCATAAAGAGAAACCCCATAGGGACTTAACGATATTGCATTTTACTAACATCTCTGCCCTGAAAGGGAGAAAGTTATTATAAGAAGAGCAGATCTGGGGAGCTTTGCAGTTCTCTGGCTTAAGAGAACTACATGCCTCTGAAATGGTTTAACTCTGCTCTAGCACCCAGCTAAGAGAGCAGATCTGGAAAGCTGAAGACCTCAAGCTTAGACCTGCTGTTTCACTGCAAAGGTTCAATGCTGCCATTTTATGGCTTTAGGGACCCAAAAGTAGCAGAAAAGCAGCTTCAGCCAGCAAGAGAGCAGGGAAACTTAGAAGATGAATGGGGAATCCATACTACAGACTGTTTCCTAAAAGAGACCACTGCTAGAAAGCCTATATTCCATAGTTGCAGGTTTCCTACTTATATGCCTCACTGCTAGGTTTCTGTAAGGATGTGTTCACTCTCCCTTGTGGACACTATATGTGTTGGTGGGAAAGTGTGACCCAGTTTAATGGGTGGACTGTTACATTTCGATTGTTCCTGTTTCTGTTGGGTGAATTTTATATTTTTATGGTTGCTCATGCAGTTGTTATTGCTTTCATCTTCTCTTTTTTAGTAATTATTTTATATTTAAGAGTTAATCGTGTCCTCAGTAGCTAATTTCTTTAAATGGTCAGTGCACTGGTGGGGGCTCAGAAGCTACAATGATGAGTAGTAGGACTATATTATTAGGGATATTATATCTCCCCTTCCACCTATTATTCACCACATACTCACCTGGACTACCCTTAATACTATGAAAATCACTTATAGCTAAGCAGTTGTGACCATATCTGTCCCCCCTCCCAATCTGGGAATACCCACCCCTTCCCAATATCTTCCAGCATGAAATAATGTTGAATGAGTCACCCAGTCCAAAGAGTGAGAGATGAGGGATTGGATGCCATGTTAGATACCATGACCACAAGTTCTACTGCCCTCTGAGACTCCAGAGAGATGTTATATAGGGCATTTCTCAAGGTTTAAAGTTCTGATGGTCTTGGAGGTCCTTTTCAACTCTACAGATATATAGTCTTACAGCTTTGGTGATCACTTCTGGCATTCTAACTTTAATAAGCTTGACCTTCATCTATCTGGAGCCCCCAATTACAAACCCTCCTTAAAGCCTCCGGTATTTCTTTGCTGGAGATGGCCATTATCCTCCACAAATACTCTGCATTGAGCACTGAGTCTATCAGTAAGGGCATATGAATCTCAAGAGGTATACTATGTTTCAGGGGTGCTTCCAGACTTGACAGGCTCAGAGGAAAGACTGGCTTGGCAGAGAGTGATTTTAGTCATGGTGTGCCTTGTGTGCAGCATCAGCACGTAGGTCTTTCCCAAGTGCTAGGATGTGTTTCAAGGAGATCCTTTGAGGATGTGGTTGAACTACAGTCATATCAGCCAGAGGAAGCCTTCTTTAAGACATTTTATTTTGTCTTTCATTTACTTCCATTTTTACTTTGGCAGATTTCTGGCCATTTTCCAGATTATGTAGTGGGGTGAGACTTGAAGAAGACAAGCCAGTCCCTCCATTTTCCTTCTGTGTCCATTCACTTTGTGGATTCCTAAGAAGCCAAGAGACAGTAGCCACAGGAAACAGGGAGTCCACTGTGGCTCCAGAAATCCCCAGAATCAGCCTCATACAATTTCTCTTTACAGTGATCAGTTACCATGTGGCCTTATTTCATTGAATCCTAGAGAGTCGACATGGATGAGTTGGGAAATATTCCCTTCTTCTACACTGCAGGTATCATATATGACATAAATAAACCAGCTAGTAATGGGTCCATATTTCCTAAACAATCCCCCCCATCCTCTCCCTAGCTTTCTCCTCTTCCACTACAATTTTGAGATCATTCCATGTTCCTGGGCTGTGTGTTTGGATGGGAACAAAGGGCTTTTGGTTTTATCAAGGCAAGCTGAATTTAAATTCTGCATTTTGGAAATGACCCTCTGGGTGGATTGTGGTGGCTTTCTAATGCCCATTAAGCTGATCATCACAAAATCTCCCAATCTGTGGAGACTGGTACTAAGGATAGAGTTTACAGATGTACTCACTTGCAAGCCTCTCCTTGCTTGGGATTCTTATTAACATTAATAATATTTAATAATAAAAATAAAGCCATAGCTCAGCCTTCTAGAGTAATTTAATTTACTTTCTCCCAATAACCCTATGAGATAGGTACTGAGGCTAAGTGGGTAGTGACTAAGAGACTGACCTTGGAGTCAAGAAGACTTGAGTTCAAATCCTGCCCCAGACAATTACATGCTTTCTGTTCCTGAGCAAGTCACATATCTCCCCTAGACTAAGTGTCTTTCTCTGTAAAACAAGGGCAGCAATTGCACCTAGCTCTCAGGGTTGTATGGGGATCAAAGGAGATAAGTCAAGTCAACAAGCACCTACAAAGTGCTCTGTATCTGGGGATGCAGAGGAAGGTAAAAGCATGGCCCCTGTCCTCAAGGAGCTCACATTCAAATGGGGGAGACAACATGCAAGTAGAATATAGATAGGGTGAATTTGGGAGTAATAGTATAGTGTAGACAATATTGTAAAGTGTTCTATCATCATCATCACTATCACCACCACCGCTACCACCACTATCACCATCATCACCATCATCACTACCACCATCATCATCATCACTATCACCACCACTATCACCATCATCACCACCACTATCACCATTATCACCATCATCACTACCACCATCATCATCACTACCACCACCACCATCATCATCATCACTATCACCACCACCATCATCATCATCATCACTACCATCATCATCATCACTACCACCACCACCATCATCATCATCATTATTATCACTACCATCATCATCATCACTATCACCACCACCACTACCACCACTATCACCATCATCACCACCACTATCACCATTATCACCATCATCACTACCATCATCATCATCACTACCACCACCACCATCATCATCATCATTATTATCACTACCACCACCATCACCATCATCACCATCACCATCATCATCATCACTTCCACCACTATCATCATCATCGTCATCACCACCACCACCACCACCACCATCTTCAACACTACCACCACCACCATCATCATCATCACTACCACCACCACCATCATCATCATCATTATTATCACTACCACCACCATCACCATCATCACCATCACCATCATCATCATCACTTCCACCACTATCATCATCATCGTCATCACCACCTCCACCACCATCACCATCACCACCACCACCACCACCACCATCTTCAACACTACCACCACCACCATCATCATCATCACTACCACCATCATCATCATCACTATCACCACCACCACTACCACCACTATCACCATCATCACCACCACTATCACCATTATCACCATCATCACTACCATCATCATCATCACTACCACCACCACCATCATCATCATCATTATCACTACCACCACCATCACCATCATCACCATCACCATCATCATCATCACTTCCACCACTATCATCATCATCGTCATCACCACCTCCACCACCGTCACCATCACCACCACCACCACCACCACCACCATCTTCAACACTACCACCACCACCATCATCATCATCACTACCACCATCATCATCATCACTATCACCACCACCACTACCACCACTATCACCATCATCACCACCACTATCACCATTATCACCATCATCACTACCATCATCATCATCACTACCACCACCACCATCATCATCATCATTATCACTACCACCACCATCACCATCATCACCATCACCATCATCATCATCACTTCCACCACTATCATCATCATCGTCATCACCACCTCCACCACCGTCACCATCACCACCACCACCACCACCACCATCTTCAACACTACCACCACCACCATCATCATCATCACTACCACCATCATCATCATCACTATCACCACCACCACTACCACCACTATCACCACCATCACCACCACCATCATCATCATTATCATCATCACCATCACCATCATCACTTCCACCACCATCATCATCATCATCATCACTACCACCATCATCATCATCATTATCACTACCACCACCATCACCACCATCATCATCATCATTGTCATCATCACCACCATCACCACCACTACTAGTCAGTGTCATGACATAAAAAGCCCACTGACTCTGGAGTCCAAAGATCTGCCTTCAAATCTCTCAGGTTTACTGATGCCTTAGTTAAGTCACTTAACATCCTCAGTTTCCTTATCTATAAAATAAAGGCGCTAGGTGATATGATCTCTGCAGTTGCTCCCAGCTCTAAATCTGTGATCCCATGATCCTTTCATTATTATGCCCATATTAGAAGTGAAGGAAGACACAACAGTTCCAAGTGGAAAGGCACTTGCCTAGATTCACAGAGCTAGGGAGCTGATGGATGTGGGTTCCAAACCCAGTCCTCCTTGATGGATCTCAAAGATATTCCCATACAGGAACGGTCTGAGTGAGAAGGGGCAGAGCAAGGCAGGGATAATGGAGGAGGAGAGTCCCTCCTGATGCTTGGGCTTTGCCCACCAGGCCTGAGACCCCTTTGCTCTATGTGAGCAAGCCCTAGGGTAGAACCACACAAGTAAGCCATGGGCTTATGCCCTGAGGAACAAGCACTCCTGGGTGGCCCTTGGCACATCATGTTTGGCCATCAGTTATGGTGACTGCTACTACAGAGAGAGACCACAGGCGTTGCAAGTGACAAACATAACAAAGGTCAGAGGTTAGGGGTTGAAGGTTTTCCTTGGCTTTCTGTTGTTCTAAGAGTCTCTGTAAATGGAATGTGTGAGCATGAGATCTTATGGGAAGCCTAGGGAGCAGGGCAAGTATTCCTGGGTTCCTCAGGCATCATTCTTCTAATGAGCTCAGTTGACAGACAGTGATGGAAGTACTGCAGCATTCATTCTCTTTGGTGGCCTTTGGCACTTACTGGAGGGTGAGCTTTCCAAATCCATTTCTAGACTTGGTGAACTCTTAAACTGTAACCACCAGGTAGGTGTTAAATAATTTTCATCTTTCAAGATGGCGTTTTGCTCAGCTTGATGAATGAACGAATGAGAAAAGCTTTTAAGGCCCCTGCGTCCAACATTCGCTTAGCAATAGGGATCCAAGTTCAAGCAAGGGAAACTGGCCCTGCTCTCGAGGAGCTCTGACATTAGTAGGGGGATGCAGGCCAGAGAAGCTAGAGTCACAGGTCTGGCTCATGTCTGCAAAGCTCGGTCTGTTTGGGAGATGTCTTATGAACCAGGTAGGATCATGCCAGTCGTGGTGTTGTAGGCCTCTAGGTGGTGTGGTGAGGAAGCACTCGTCCTGTAGTCTGCGATGCAGTGAGGAAACACTGCGAGACCCAAGCTCAGAGCTGGCCCCAGATGCCGACTGACTGGGTGACCCATCACTCAACCTCTTTCTGTCTCAGTTTCTTCAGCTATAGAACGGAGATAACTATAGCGCCTCCCAGGATTGCTGGGAGAATGAACTGAGATGCACAACTTAAAAGTGCTATGTGAATGCTAGCCATTAATTACTCTCAGCTGTTATGAGCAGTGGAGGAGGTGACTTTGAGCAGCATCAATACTCTGACTAAACAGCGGTGGCTCCTTCAGCATCCATCGTCACAGGCCGCAGCAGCTGCCTTTCTGGGATTTCCAGGCTCCCACAGAAGAAGGTGAGTATGTAGCCTCACCCAAAGGAAGGCGCTTGACTGTAGTTAAAGGGCATGGGAAGGGGAATGTTTAGTAAGAGGCAAAAGGGCACCGCCGGATCATGGAGACCCAAGGATACCAGTGTCACTGGGGCTCTGAGAGGAGCAGCTCACACAAGGACCCAGCTTGGGTGCAGGGGTTGTCAGGCCCAGCGGAGGAAGGAAGGTAGCCAAATCACAAGGCTCAGAACTGAACACAGGACCCCAGATTAAAGGAAAGAACAGTCCTGAGAAATCAGAATTTTTTAGTGGATTACATGATGAATGTACGTGAGACATTCTGGAAATAGAAAAGGGGTCTGATTTGGAGGGGTGGAGTCATCTCCATCAACACCATCCTAGGACTCATAAGTATGTGGATGTTCTTCAAGCTTTCTGATTGTGATATACTTGGGACTCTGGGGATAAACGCTGACCTAGCTCTTGCCCTGTGTTTTCAGTCTCCTGGGATGGGGGGATGTTTGAGGGCTGCATGTGAGTCTCAGTACATGGACACAATGAATGGAGGGAGCTAGACAATGAGAAATTCGCCCCACCCCCTACTTCTTGCCCCCAGTCTGGTACTATGAGAGCTTGACCTTCCTTTCCCCAATCCTCCCTCTCTTCACTCCAGATAGCATCACAGAGACTCACACTCCATTCTCCACTCAGAAGCAGCCCTCACCAAGAGCAGTCTTTCCCCAGGATCTTGACTCCTTTCTGGGGTTTGTTGTTGCTGCTGCCCAAAGGCGGGACTTTTTTTTCTTCAGTAGCTTCAGCCTCAAAGAAAGAGGGCTAACTAAGCATCCTGGGATGGCTTTTTTTTTCTTTACTAAGCATGTGGTTTGGGATAAAAATCCAACTTTTTACCCAGCCTGCTGAAACATAAATTTGGTCTGTCGATAATTTGGTTATTTGTTGATATGGTCACAGGTAATTATCTCCTTCTAGACTGCACAGCCAAAGGCCAAAGGTGATTGACCCAATATACCCCTCATGGCCTCCAGGTAAGCCGTGTACTTCAGGATAAAGATGCCCACATCCAGAGGGAACAGGAGCTGACCTTGACCCTTGAACCCAAATGATCAAATCCTCCTTTAGTCAGGCATTGAGGACCCTTCCCTTCCAGAAGGAGGTGATTTGTTTCTGTTTAGCCACCAATTGGCATCATCTTTCACTCAGTTGGTTGTCCTGGGCTTGCATGGTCCCTGCAGAGCCCTGCCTTTTGGGGAGAAGGCCACAGAGCTTCTCAAGTGGGAAGGTTTGGGGAATTGGCAAACATCCAGCAAGGTCCGCCATGGCCTTGATCTGGATGGCCTTGGAATCGAGTCTTTATTTAGGACAGGCAGCTGGAGGAGACTGTGTCCAGAAGCCTGGGTTGAGTATGAAGGCTTGATTTATCTTTTTCTCCTTAGTTCTAAGCAGTCTTTATTGGGTGAATACTCTTCTTCCCCAGCCCCTAGATTGTATTATGTGATTATCATAGGTCGATAGCAAGCTGGGAGGGGTTTTAGAGAGGATCTAGAGCAAGGTCCCTACTCTTTCTTTGTGCCTGGGACCTCTTCAGGAGCAGTCTGCTGTGGGATCCTTGTCAGCATCAGCTTTTTAAGTGCAGAAAATAAAGTGTCAAGATTACAAGGGGCTATCAAGAAACAGTTATCAAAATATGAACAACATCATGGACCAGAGTCAAGAAGCCTTGGTCTAGACCAGCTCTGTCATTTAACACTGTGGAATTTGGATGGATTAGAATAAGCGGCTGGATGAGAGGTGATAGGAGGACCAGAGAGGGAGGCCACCTGCTCAAGGTCACGCCAGAAGATGGCAGAGGCAGGATTGAAACCCACATCCTCAGAGACCAAGCATAGACGCCTTCCATTACACCATCTTGTCTCTCATTTTTGTTGTTGTTCTGCCATTTCAGTCCTGTGTGACTTCATGACCCCATCTGGGGTTTTCTTGGCAAAGATACTGCAGTGGTTTTACCATTTCCTTCTCCAGCTCATTTTACAGATGAGGAAACTGAGGCAAACAGGGTCAAGTGACTTGCCCAGGGTGGCACAGCTAGTAGGTGTCTGAGGCCAGATTTGAACTCAAGAGCATGAGTCTCTATTCGGTGTGCTACCCCACTGCCCTGCTGTCTCTTATCAAAAGTAGTAATAAACACTAATATTCAATTATAATAAGCATCATTTTTTCTAGCTTCCTCATAGTTTGGGGCTCATCAGACAGAGCAGAACAGCTACTTGTCCCACTACCTCATCTACGTGACCTCCACCAATGTCAGATGAAAATAACAGTATTTGTTACAACAAACCTAATGCTAAGATCACATCAGAATTACACGTCAGACACTCGCTGCCTTTCGTGACCTGACAGACAACGGTGCCCATGCTACCCACACAGACTGTAACAGATCCTGGAGAACTCAGTCAACACACAGTATTGGAATGGGAGCATTGTCATAAACCAAATGCTGTCACAATCACCCAGACATAACAATGAGCCATAAAAACTTCAGAACGATGATTTAAAACAAACCCCACCAGCTACGCCATCGTTAATGTTCTTAGCTCCCAGTTCAAAGTACAGATACTTAGCAGAGGATTGTTCTCATTGTTTGTCCTTGGTTCTCGAAGAGGACCATGACATCAGGGAGACCACAACATGACTTGCAGTTGACTTTGATTTGAGTGAAGGAGGGCTATGCAAGGTCACCAGCCTCACTTTCTCCTCCAGAGCCATCTGGGTCCAGTGGCCAGGTGTTCATCAGGATGACAGGAGATGGTCCAGGATGGGAGACTTTAGCCTTTTCAAGCTAAGGTCTTTAACAGGTCTCAGTTTGACTGAGGCAACATCCATTCATTGGTTAGCAGAATAAAAAGATAGAGCATTGCACTTATCATCAGAAAGACCAATTCAAATCCTACCTCAGATACTCACTGGCTATATGACCCTGGACAAGTCACCTAGACTCCTTCAGCCTCAGTTTCCTCATCTGTAAAAGGGAGATAATAATAACCCCTCCCTCACAGAGGGGCTGAAGCTTAAATGAGATAATATTTGTAAAACACTTTGTAAATCTTAAAGTGCTATACAAATCTATTATTACTGTGATTAAAATAAATCAAAACCATGTAATAACATGAGGTGTGAATCACATCTGGTATCTAGATTTGTCCTAGAGATGATTTCAGCAAGCCTATAGAAGATGAATTTGCATTCTAATACTTTTATTTAATTGCAAAAACCAGTTATTGGCTCTATTTATGTAATGGTTTGTAGAACATTCCATACAAAAGGATAATCCCAGGAACATTCCCTGCCAAGACTGTGTCTTTTGGAACCTATCATACAGGATGAGAAGAATGATTTTTCTAGCATAAGAATGATTAATAACTGCCATTGGTCGGGTCCTTTAAAGTCTTTAGAAATTTTTATGGTTAGTCTAGATAATGTCCAGGGCTCCTTTGGGTTGTTGGATTCCATTCTGCCTCAGCAGTGACAGGGCGGGTCATTCCTAACCCAGCCCCTGTGCCAAACTGATGCTATGTGTGAGATGGATGGAATGAGGCTGTGAATATGAACCCCAGTGATCCTACAATGATCTTTCCAGCTCAGCCCATGCTGGAGCAGGCTTAGCATCACCAAGGAGCAGATCAGGGAGATAAACGCCACCTCATAATAAGACAGCTGGAATGCAGTCCTCCAGACCACACAGAGACAGAGCCTGAGAGCTGAAGGGCACCCCAGGGAGCCTTCAGAGCAGGCAGGATTAATTATGTGGCTTCGTGTTGTGCCTTTATAAACTTGGAGCCCCAAAATCAGATTGTGTGAGATTTCCTACATGATGGAAGAATCAAAACTCACTTGATGATTCAGGCTTTTTGAAGAAAAAGCCATCTTTGGAAAAACAACTATCATTTTAATGGTCTATGCTCCTGTCCCCTCTGTGGGCTTCAGTTGTGTTTTGTTTTTCTGTAAAATGAGAGAGAAATCTTCTAAAACAGGGATTCTTAGCCCTTCTTGTGTTTTGGACCCCTTTGGCAGCCTGGCAAAGAAGCCTTTGGACCCCTCTCAGAATAATGATTCTACATAATTGCTGGGAGGGCTACATTTCACTTAAAAGCTGGTGAAAATAAAATAGAATTTTTTTCTCCTATCCAAGTTTACCCATCCCCTACAATCTATCCACAGATCCTAGGTTTAAAGCCCTTGATCTATATATACTGAGCAGTAAAATAATTTGAGCTCATTATACTCTAGAGTTCTTTTTTCTTGTATCCTGCTTAAGCAAAAGCATGGCTTGCACAGGGCTAGGCATATAGCAGGTGATATATCTATCTATCTATAGCTAGATATCTATGTCCATATATCTGTAGGTAGATATTTAGCTAGAGAGAGATATTTCTTTCTTTCCTTCCTTCCTTCTTTCTTTCTCTCTCTCTCTCTCTCTCTCTCTTTCTTTCTATATGTTGAGTGAGTGAATGCCTTGAGGTTTCTCTGCAGGTGCAACTTCAGCTTTTACTCTGTGCCCTGCAGACCGGCCTCAATTATTCGGGGGCCAATTAGTCAATTAATCAATAGCCCTTTGGGATCACTTGCCTTCTCAGCTTCTTGGGGTTGAGACACATAGCTGTTCCTTACACCTCCACCAGGGGGCAGGTCTGGAAAGGAGGTGATGACTCCGATCTGTCCAGTGGAGTTAGCGGCTGTGTTGGTTAAAGGTTTAGTAAGTTGAGAATCCAAACAGCTGAAAATGAAGAGGGGAGAGCCCAGCACTTCCCCAGCCTCTAAATCAGCCTCTTTCTGGTCTCCCAGATAATTGGGAATGGACAGGTTCTAAAACCTCCCTTTGTAAAACAAGAACCATTTGTAGTAAAATTGCTTCGGCATAAGAAAGCCCTTTCTGTACATTATCTCACTGAAGCGTCCCAGGAGTCATGAGAGGCAGGCACCATTATCCCCATTTTATAGATGGGGAAACCAAGTTGGAGACGGGCCAAGTGATTTGCCCGGGGTCGCATGGCAGTATATGAGGCGGTATTTGAACTCGGGTCATTCTGTCTATTGCAGCCTACCTGCTGATCTCTCAGGAACGGAGCCAACTGACAGTAGGACTTACTGAAAAACTGTCTAGTTCACAAAAATGCAACACTAGCCAACAGCGACATTTTCACTAGTCTGTTGCACTCTAGTCAAGGTCAGAAGTTGCTAATTTGCACAATTTACTAAATCTCACACCTCTCCTGGCAGCCACTTTTCTCTGATGTCCTCTCCCATAGAACAGTTTACTGCCTACTTTATTCGAAGCCATATACTCCAGACAAATGGAGAACCCAACCACCAAACCGTCTCCTTCCCTCTGTTCACTGGAGGTGGACTTAGGAGAGGGCCCACCTTGTATCCCAGCTCTTCCTCTGGCTTTATAACCCTGAGCCAACATCTCCTCTCTCTGGGCTCAGCCCATCTATTGGATCAGCACTTCTGAACCCCTACTTATGTCCCAGACTCCTTGGACGGTCAGGCTGGTAAAAGTTAGGGACCCCTCCTCAGAATCATTATTTTAAATAAAAGAAGGAATAACTAAATTTCCTTTAGAGGAAAATAAAAATAAAGATGTAATTTTCATCCCATTCCAACTTTATGGCCCCCTGCAACTGATCCAGGGTGGCTAGGTGATGCGGTGGATAGAGTGCTGGGCTTGGAGTCAGAAAGACCCGAGTTCAAATGTGGCCTCAGACACTGCCTAGCTGTGTGACCCTGGGCAAGTCACTTCACCCTGTTTGCCTCAGTTTCCTGATCTATAAAATGAGTTGGAGGAGGAAATGGCAAATTGCTTCAGTTTCTTTGCCAAGAAAACCCCAAATGGGGCCACAAAGAGTCAGACACGACCGAAGTGACAAAACAATAAAGAAATCTATCCAATGACCCCTTTGGTCCTAGGTTAAGAACTCCTGGGCTAGATAATCCTACAATGTCTTTGAAGTGATTCTTCTTGTCCAAGTATTCCCGCTCTGATTTCTCCTAGCCTTCTGATCCCTGGAGTACCAGGTCTGTGGACCGGAGTCCACGGTTTGGCTGTCTTCCTTGCCTGCAGTGCTTTTGTATTGGGAAACCTGGGTCTCTGGGGAGGCTCCCTATGCCATTCTTCTAAGAGCCTAGGTTTTCCTACCCATTAGCCTCTCCCTCTCTTCCCCCTCCACCCCTCCTGTGACAGCTAGCTGCAGGGAATGTTGAGGCTTGACTTGTTCCTCCTGTCAGCCATCAGAGATGCTAATCCTTGCCCTGACTTGGCCTACAGAGTGATGTGGGCCATCTGCCCTTTTGTGCTCAAGTCAGAGAGGGAGCCCCTCAGGAGATGGGGAGACACTGTCTCTGGGGTTTTGGGGACTTAGCTCCTCTTATGCAATAATTGCAACTCATATCCCCTAAGCATCTGATCAAAACTAGGGTGTATGTGGGGGTGGGGCGGGTGAGTGCAGGGGTGCACTGCTAAATGTTTAACAACTGGCTTTCTGAAGACACACCTTTTAAGGATTAATCTATTTATTAATGTATTTCTCCATCCTTAAGTATACACAAGAGGGAAGAAAACCACAATAAACCAAGGCTGGATTTGCAGTGTTTTCTGATTTCTGAGGTATAAATGCTCAAACTGAAACTTTAATAAGGATCCAACAAACCAGCACGAGCCGACTCCAGCATCCTCCTTTTTTGAAAAAATTATTTTTAATTTTTGGACTAAAATGAGCATTTCCATAACACAGTACAGTAAGAAGATGATTGCCCATGAAATTGCAAATCTCCTCTGCACAACTTGCTTGCTTTCAAATATACAACAAAATTGTCACATAAATTTCTTTTTTTTCCATTCCTCTTTTCCCCTATCCCTCCCCCCCTCCCCCAAGAAGGTTACCCTTAGGTTACCTAGACATATAGAGAGATATTACAAGAAAATTAGAGGAACATGGGAGGTATTGCTTGTCAGACTTATGGATAGGCAAACGATTTCTACATCCACAAGAGACAGAAAGCAAAGTTCGGTGTAAAATGGATAATTCGGATGAATTAAATTAAAAAGTTTTTGTATAAACAAAACAAAGGTAGCCGAGATCCGAAGGAAAGCAGAACTCTCCTGCAAAAGCCGGACCTTCACCCAAAGCAGGACTCTCTGAGGCTGCTGGGAGCATCTTCACCAGGTACACAGCCTGCTAGATCCACACACAATGCTGTCCCGTTGCCCCTGCTGCTGCAGCTTTTTACCCCAAGAGCAAACACTTGCCGTTTGGACCTCTGTTGCTTTGTGGAGGGAGAGGCCCATGTGGCCTACCAAGCTCAGCTGGATTGGTGAAAGGAGGTGACTTCAAAAAGGCCTGGGAGCCACACCACCTCCAGGTCACACTAAATATGAATTATTGATGCTCAAGGTCAAATTGTGCCTTCCAAGGAAAAATCTCTGTAAACCAATCCTGCCCCCAAAGAAACTAGGAGGCTGTAATGACTTAGAAAAGTCTTTAAGAACACTAGGACCTAGGACCAGTCCTAGCTCTTCCCCTATGAAACTCTATGGCTTTGGACAGTAGCTTCATCTTTGTTGGACTCACTTTTCTCATCTGTAAAATGGAGGTATTGGGCCAGATATCTGTAAGGTTTCTTCCAGTGCAAAATCTACAACCCATATAGTCTCACCCATCAAAACATATGCTCTTCTGAGAGCAGGGACAGCTTTTTTGTCTTTCTTTGCACCCCCATCACTTGGCATGATGCCTGGTATCTAGTATATCTTTGTTGACTGACTAATGTTGTGATCCTGACCGATTTACTTCTTATAGTCACTTTCAACCCTGAAATTCCATTGTAAAGTCCCAAATTGTGGAGCATAGGGTAATTACTGCCACCTGCTCCCATGGGCAAGCCTGGGCTTAACAAGCTCTCATTTCTTTTCCATTGAATCCCTACCCTTCTTTATAGGCTACACTCTCCAGGAAGCTGACTCCCCCAGATGATGAGGCTTGATCCCTTTGCATCGGGTGCTTTTCTGTACTTCACTGGGACTAGTCTGTGATAGCGTGTCTTCGGTCACTCTATTGGGAGAACATTTATGAAGCACGAACTACCTGGCTGTCATCGTTCTCGATCAGGGCTGTCCAACTTTAGGTTTTTATGGCAACAATAGATGACATATTTTGATTGGCCATTTTAGTGAGAGCTCTGCGGTAGCATTTATGTAAGTTTCCATGCTTGTAGGTGGGTTGCATAAGTCGTACTTCGGCCGCATTTTGAACAACCCTGTTCTAGATGTTGAGAAATGAAGGCAGAAAAAAATGGCCTCTGTTCTACATTCTGCTGTGTACTCTGGTTATCTGTTCTAGTATCTTATTATTCCTGAGACACTGACAACTCAAATAGCAATAACTGTCTCTGTATTAAACTTTACATCGATCCCCTCCCCATTTGCAATCTAGGGAAAGGGCTTGGCATACTCGAGGCATTTAATAAATATTGGTTGAATGAATGGGAAATCAGCAAAGGGTGAGATGAACAGGACTAGGGAAATAGACAGGAGAGATGCAGTGGGGAGATAAGGGGGCCAGACAAGGAAATTGAAGGGTAAGAGTTGGATGGAATAAGAGATTGGAGGAAGGGTGTTTGAGAAGAAAAGAATGGCCTGTCAAAGCATCGGGAGAATGGTCATGCCATTCTCCAAAATGAGAAGCTGAGACCTTGTGGGAGAGAAAGTGAGCTTGGCTCTGGGCATGTGGAGGAAACAGAAATCAACAGCCCCAGACAGCTCTGCTTTTCCCCAGTCTCTTTGGTTGATATTGTGGATCCTCTGGCTAGCTGCTGCTTTGCTCAGTAGGATGATGTCTTTCACAGTTGTTTTGTTTTACTTTATTCTGATCATTTTCACTTAAATGGTTCTCCAGGGTCTGCTCATTTCACTCTGTATCAGTTGACACAAGTCTGTTGTATTCATAATTACTCATGGCTCAGTGAAATCTTATTACAGTCACATATCAAAATTTGTTTTTAGTTCCTTTTTTTCAAAGAACAAAATCTATTTTCTCACCTTTGCACCCTCGTCCCTTTGGAAAAGAGAGAGAAAACCTCAAACTTTCATAACTAATATCGATAGTCAAAAGAAACAAATTCCCACAGTGACCAAGTCCAAAAATATACGGTTCATTTTGTAGTGGGGGAAGCAGCAGAAAGGAGATTTAGGCTTGATGTAAGGAAATACTTCCTAATAATTGGAGCTGTCCCAACGTTGCAGGGGCTGCTTGCCCCTGGAAGCAGCAGTGACCCCTTGCTGGAGGTCTTCATTCCAAACCTGGATGGCCACTTGGTGGCGGTATGGGAGAGAAAATGACAATCAGGTATGGTGTGGCCTCGCTGACCCCTGAGGTCCCTCCTCACTCTGAGACGGGTCATTTTGCCATAAATCAGTAGCCTCTGTGGATGCACTGTCAGAGGCTGCATTCCACACTCAGGGTGGAGTTTGGCATGCAGACTTCTCTAAAGGATTGCTTTGTTCTGCGGTGAACTTCCTCTCAGCAGGATTTGCATCTTCCTAGAGCCTGGACGATAGCCCAAGTCCCAATTTTTGACTGGGGTCCTTGAAATGCAAACCTTTTCTCCCTTCATGTTCAGCACAAACAAGGAAGCCTAGAATTCCTTCTGCCCAAGTGTGTTTGTGTTTGGGGCTATGGTCCTTGACAGAGACTCATAAAGTACCCTTGAGCCTATAGAATAGTGGTCTTGGAGGATTTGTGAAATAATGAATGGACCCAGGAGAAAATGCCAAGATTTCTTTGGAATAC